>NC_024318.1:12763890-12929112 GCF_000523025.1 Cynoglossus semilaevis | reverse complement strand
TGCAGAAAAACTTCATTGCAGAAAATGATTAGGCAGGTGAGACTATTGCTGTAAAGTGATAATATACTAGTATTATCATGGACAAAGATACAACTAAATAAAACCAATATTTGATGTGATCACTGTTTCTCTTAAAAATAATAGTGATAATCTTTTGGTAACCTGTGTTAGTCTTGAAGACTCACGAAAGATTTTGATGTCTGTTGTGAAAAATGTTGTCTCTTCATGTTATTCCAGACTTGCTAAAGTTGGGATCAGCTGCTTCTCTGCTTGCTTATTAGGCATTTTATATAAATAGATTGAAACTGCAAACACTAAAAAATATGAAAGCATTCACAACCAAAATAATTACTCATACAATATCTGTCCAAAACAAGTACTCTTTGAAGTCCAGTGTTTCTAGATGTTTATAGAAATTAATGACTTTATTATGTTATTACATGTCAAGAATACACAGAGTGTATTATCCTATTGACCTACTTAATTTCTTTTTAAATGCAATGCATGTATATAAAAACTATATGACATGAAATCTACACAAAATAAACAATTATAAGGGTTTTGGCTTGTGACAAAAACTGACCATTGAGAACATATAAGAAAAAAATGATCTATGACAATGTTTTAGGATGATAATATGGTTAATATGATAAAAATAATGAAGATGATGACAGAATAATGAGGAAGGATAATGAGAATTATTTCCCATCTGTACCTCCATTTAAAACACAATATGCACCGAGGTTCACAGACAGAAGGCCTTCGATATAAACACAGTGCTAATTATTTTAGCCAAGAAGTATAAAAATGTATGGTAATATTAATATTAATAATATTATCACTAATGTATATGTATCACTATAATGTATATTAATAATGTCATCACAAACTGCCCTAGTCACCATTTATATTCACAAATGTTTCAGGGATGTAAATTACAATGACTAAATGAAGGTGTAAACAAAAACAAATTAGTTATTTACAGACATACTAATTGTTAGCAAATGTAGCTACTATATTCATTTTAATTCGAGGTGCCATACAATACCTACCAATGTATTTACTGACAGAACAACCTTACGCCCACCACTGCAATATACTCATAAGAGCTTGTTGTCAAATTAAAACATTTTACAGTGTAACTTCCCAAGATTGTCTATTCTTTAAATCAAGTCATCAATTTTTACATATGCACATATTTTTGGGGACACTGGAGGAAGGTCAAAGGCTAATGGGCAACATACCACAGGTTAAGGCAAGCAAATGAGGACAACACCTAAAGACAAGGAGGGAAGGTAATAAACCAACAGAAAGTGAAAAAAACAACTTTCTAACTGACAACACAACCCTCATTACATGTAGGATTGGCCAAGATACGGGATGCCTTCTTGTTGCTAAATCCAAAGGAAACAGGAGACAAAGCAGGGAACAAGCTGTCCCTTTTTGGACCACAGTTCTCTACCTATTCCCAAAAGCGTGGAGACGGGAGGAAGGAACAGGCCAAGAGGAGGAGTAAGGAGGAGGAGGAAGAGGGAGAGGCAGGAAGTGAGGACAAACTCACCACACTGGCTACCTGGGCCGTTTTGGGTTGTTTTGAATGGTCCAGAGCAAAGATAGTATACTCAGAGAGAAAAGCGGGCTCTGCTATCATCCCAGCCAGCACCTGACCCCGTCAGTGCAATAACGGGACGGAGGGTGGGGAAAGGAGAGGAACAGAGAGAGCAATGAGGAAAAACAACACCATGAGTGTGAAATAGTGTTCAAGGGAGTGCCGAGCCAGAGCTGGACAAAAGAAACTGAGATAGATGGAGGAAAAAAAAGTATAGAGAGTGTAGTGAGAGTAGGAAAAAATAGTGGAAAAAAACCAAGGTGAAACATTCAGTCAACATTAATGGAACGGATACTGTAACAGTTTGACATCTCTGCATGTTGTCTTCTGGGATGCTGTTGTCAAAGTTAGGTGACTTCTGCCTGTAGTGACCAAATGACTCTCAGAGTATGTCAAAATGTTAAAGATTGTAAAGAAGTGTAGAGTGAGGAAATATGATAAGAAAATACTACCAAGTTAAGACAACTTAGGCTCAGTCATGGCTACACAGTTTGTGTTTCCATATACTGTACTAAATATGCTCTACTTGGAAAACCAGACCAGGGGGAAGGAGACCATGGTGGGGTGCCAGAGTTCCCACAGCAGTAGGAGCTCAGAAGGAAAATGGTTGGTGCCTGGTTTAAGGAAACAAGGCAGTCACTGACCACCTAGCGCAAATTTTGCTCCACAGATTCTCCTGTAATGTTGTATGTGCAGCAGTCAGAAAATAGAGTTACGTGCATACCTGAAAATGTCTATAAGGAAAATGAAGCTGACTAAATGGTACCATTGTGTTTCAACACAGAAAGCTACCATTAGAACAAGCACATTTACACCCTTAAATTGATTAGCCAATGCTTTAAACCTTATCTTTAATGTAGAAACTATGCATTGCATCATCAGCCTTACAAACATGATAAGTACGTTACCAACACTCTATATTTGTATAATGAATCCTACATTGATTTCCTGTGCATGTGCACTGCAGGGGTAATATTGCAACAACACATCCAAGAAAAAATAACATTGAGGAGAAGGGTACATTAATTATTCATAGACCTGCTGGAATATGGTCTGCTCACCACCATTAAAAATCTCACTAATTGTATTAAATGTAAATGTTTCCTCAGTGACAATTTACTATACAACTGTGAATAATTACTTGCATTATATATATATATATATATATATACATATATACATATATATATAAATTATGAAAGCCTCAAAACCAATATTGTTTTAAAATAAATGCATAAAAAATTACTTTACTGTGTCTTAAGCGCCTTTAGCAGGGAACATATATTTACCATAAGCAATAACAGAGATCAATATTCTACACTCATCAAAAGTGAAAGCATTGTAAAAACCAAACAAACACACATTTACATCAAATATAAATCAAAGGCTTGTTACTAGGAAGACATTAAGGACAAAGCTGGACTGATATCACACAGAGCTACGAAGATGCACTGTTCACGGAAAGCTGAACGTAAGTAGAAATAAATCCAACTTGCTTACCTCTCTGTCAGTGGAAGGTGAACCATCCTGTGGAAACAGGGCAGTTTGACTGCTGCGTCGATCAGTGGGTCCCCCCTGTTCCAATTACAATGCATAAAAAAAATACAATCAGTGGTGGCTTACATTTACTCCGTTACAATTATTTGAGTAAGTTTTTCTAACTCTAACTCTCCTCTGTCTATGTGATTCAATGCCCATTAAAAAATAAATCAGATGTTACTCAACAGTTAGTACTTAAGTAGTTTTTTTCACCAAGTACTTTTTGAGTATTATTCAAGTAATTATTTGGATGATTGACTATTATTCAAGTAATTATTTGGATGATTACGTTCTAGTGAAATTATTCTGAAGTAACAGTAGTTTTACTTGAGTACAATTTTGGCTACTCTACCCACCTCTGAATACAATAGATATTTTTTCAATGACTCATTGTTATCTACGGTCTTGTTATTAACATTAAGACAATGGAAGTACTGAACTTTGTTTACATTTGTGCATTTGCATTAAGGGGTTAAACACTACCGTGTACTAAGCAAATATGTCAACGTGAGCAGCCAGCTGACAGCTACATGCACCAAAGCAAAGAGCTTAAGAATCAGACACGCCCATAAGTTTTGGCATTTACTGGGTCATTCCTAACAAGTATTATGACTACACAAAAACTTCATGGTTGACTAACGTTACTGTTTTAGTTTCTACCCGGAACAACTTGATTTACCTGTTACATAGATTTCCTCAGAGCAGCTCACCAACTAGTTAGCCATATGACTAACTGACTTAGCATACATAACTAACGTTGCAAAGAACAGGGTAATAACAGCCAGAAACTCGGCAGCTGCATAACTAGTCGGAATGGTAATGGAAATATTTTTGAGAGCGTGATCTACTTAATGACACCACAGCTGTTCTACAGATAGAGCAGCCCCAGAAGTATAAACACAGATTAGCTTAGCTAGTTAGCTCTCACTAAGAATCCACATCTGACCTGGGCCTGTAGCGGTGACTGCGCATTCCTCTGAGGTGACTGCTCCTCATTTATCTTCTGCTTCAGTTTTTTAAACATCCTGTCAAGCCGACAGAGCTGAGAGTGAGTGACCAGAGCACTGGACTCCGGTGAAAATGTATCTTGTTTTCGTTTTAGCCTGACATCCAATAGACGCCAGTGTCAGACTTCCTTGTTCTCCTCTGATCTCCAGCAGGTGGCCGGGCCCTTTGCGCATGTGCGGCCAACGTGGAGCAAAGCTGAAACGTCAGCAGTTAAAGGGACAGGATGAAATGAAAAGGCTACAGCGCCACCCCGAGGAAGATTATTTTGACAACGATAACGTGTAGTAGTTTGTAAATATACAGTGTTCCCTCTCTATATCGCGGTTATCCTTTCGCTCCCTCAGTACATCGCGGATCCAAGACGCTGACACAGATGACAGTTAACAGCCTTTATTTTTCTTTACTCTCTCTCCTCTCCTCCGTGTTCTGAAGTTTTTTCCTACCTAAAGTTTTTTCGTACCCGTAGTGGAAATATAGAGCTTTATCTGAAGTTTTTTCCTACATGAAGTTTCTTCCAACTCATAGTGGAATTTTATAGCCATATCTGATATTTGTGTTCAGGGTGGTAGCACATTGTTGTACACATCAAATCATGTCTATAGTATAAAGTATTTATAGAAATCCACTAAATTTCCACTACTGGTAGGAAAAAACTTCAGGTAGGAAAAAACCTCAGAAATGGCCAACAGCTAACCAATCATTATAAGTTTTAAATACCTCTTTTTAAGACAGCAGCCTTTAAGTGTCATCACAGCAGATCCTTATTGTTACTTTGTCCATTTGGCTTTTACAGAAACCGTCTGTGTCCTCCTACTGTTTCCTTCATACTTGTCCAAATGATCATGTCCTTGTCTCTTTGTTTTTCCAATAAAAAACATTTTGGTCCACAGAGACTCCTGCCTGATCTCATGTATCAAAAGTGGGTTTGTGGATGATTTATTCTTGTAATCTTTCCCCTTTCCTTAACCAATCGGTCACACTGACTTCACAAGACGCCATAGTGACAAAAAGGCACCTATGAAATAAAATGTATTATTATTATTATTATTATTATTATTATTATTATAATGGTGTACTTTTGCACATCCTACCCAGACTTTAGGCACATCTCTACCTATTTTGAGTTCCTGTGTGTAAGTTGTACAAGTGAAGTCAGTTGTGTTTCTTCTCAATTTATTCTGAAATATTTTTCAAACAAAAATCACAGAAATGTAACTGTGACTACGTGTTATTAAAATGTGAATGTATTTTTTTTACCACCATATTGAAAGAAACAACTTTACATCATAACACTCATTAATGTTGAGTTTGTGTAATAAAAATTTACACTGATAATGTGGTATAGGAAAAGAATTAAAAAAAAGTGTATAGCTTAGTTTCAGTCAAACAACAACATTATCATTAACACGGAGAAAAGACGAAAGCGTAGTGAAATATTCAATCCTGTCAGTCATTTAAACTCTGAAATATCAAAGATACTGTCACCAAGATGGAATTCCTGGAAGTAGCCAAGCCGGATTACCAGAACAACTTGGAAGCCGTGATAAATGAAAATTCATGACTGCAAAAAGCAAACCAACAATTAGCATCAAACAGTACTATTTAGCTTGATAATGTAAATATCTCAATATAAAAATTGTGTCAAAATAAATATGTACTTAGAAAAACTGCTTACTTTCAGTAAACTATCTTCTCTCAAATAATACTGTACATACAAGAAGAGCAATTATGCAGTGGTAAAAAACACACAACATTAACACAAACTGGACCAAACATGGTGACTCCACAAATCCACCACTGTCTCTTACAAAAAAATGTCACTTAACACAGAACCGTTTATATACAGAAATAAATAGTTGTAATGTAAAGCTTTTGTACAGCACGTTTTATAAAATGTAACCACCATTTTCTTCTTTGACACTGAAGTGTTTACTGACAGAAAGGTGAAGCAGTGGGATCAAAAGTCTTGAAGACATCTTTGAGTGTCCTGTCTTCTGCACCCTCCTCTGGATCCTTTTTCTCCTCTCCCTCTTTTTGAGCCACCTCCTTCTCCTCTTCTACCTCCTCCTGTACAACCTGCAGCTGTTCTTCCTTCTCCTCCTCCTCTTCCTTCTTGAGCTCAGTTTCATCTTGTGCTCCTGTAGAAGCCTGTCCTGAAAGCTTGCCTTGTCTGGGGTCGGTGTACTGAGGTCGAATCAGTCCCGCCAGAGCCTGGATAGGGAGGTTATGAACTGCTGGAGGTTTGAGAGGTAATGAAGGAGGAACGGTAGGAGAATTCCCAGGTGGAAGCTCCTCAGACGTGTCTGTGCTTGGGATCTCCTCAAAAGAGCCAGATCTTTGAGATGGTGAAAGGGATTGTGGTGGAACATTGTCTTTTTTAACAGGATGTTTTAGAATCCCTGCCCTTTTAGGAGGTTCTGATTGTTCCTTCTGCTCTATCTTAGTGCGAGGATCATACAGACTGATGCCTCCAAGAATTGTAGTCGGACTTTCCAAACCTCCGCCCGTTGATGCTAGACGAGGGGCATACGGTGGAAGCTTCTCAGGCTCTGACTTAACTTGAGCAGTATTGTTAGTAGAGCTGGAGTTTGCTTTCTGAAGCCGTGGATCTACAACTGCTCCACCTGAGCAGGATTCTTTCTGACCCATCGGCTTAGAGTCCAAGCTTGCTGTACGTTTGAGCCTTGGATCTAGAGATTTTTGCTGTCGAGGGTCTACAGGTCGTTCTGTCAAAGGTCGAGGCTCTACAGTTCCAGGAGATAAACGAGGTACACGTTCCTTTAATCGTGCAGCTATCAATCTGGGATCAGCGGGTGGAGGGCTGGAGACAGGAGGATAGTCCGGTAGGTTTGTTCGGTTCATCTGAGCATCTGCGATCAGCGGTGGCAGAGGGAGGTTGATAGAGTGTTCTTGTTTGGGCACCAGGGAGGGAATGAGGTCCTCAGGTGCCCACACCACCGACTGAGCGAAGGCCGGCCGCTGAAGAATAATGTCCACCCGAATATGGCTAAACTGCTTTAACTGGCAACGAGGGTCATGTAGCACTACACCAGGGACGGCATCTAGAGGAATGAGAACTGCTCTGTCCCGGAGCTCCCGTTCTCCTTCATCCTCCTCTTCTCCTGCAGGAGCCTTCTGAGGAACAGACTGGCCCTGCTGCAGAAAGAGACTTTTTTCCATTGGTCTTATCTTCCTGGGGTCTCTGGAGAACCGTGGATCTGCAGCTCCGTCTGACTCCTTTTTTAAATCTGGTAACCTTTGCCGGGGGTCCATCTTGAAACGAGGATCAGAAGGCATGGCCCTTTCTTTAACAAGCCTGGGGTCTCCTGGAGCCAGGACCGTTGAGGCCATCTGAGGGGGTTTGGACTGAGATGGCTGCATCTCACTCTGTTTTTTTAGTGTTTTTAGAATAGAGGCAACACTGTTTCCATCCTCCTCATCGCTGGAGTACCAGTTTGTAGTGTCATCTGCAAAAAGTATTCAAATATTCCTTTTATACATTGCAAGGCATGCACTTCATTATTTATTTATTTTTTTTAAATTCAATAACGTAGATGAAATTATTCTTCATCAGGTGAGTGTAACAGCTTCTCTGTACACTTACCTCTGTTAGTGTTATTAGTGCCCTGAGCCTCTGCTCTCTGTGGCTCATTGCCCTGTGTTAGGTGTAAATAAATGGCTTTCTGCACTGCTGGAGGTAAAGACTGTAACTGTGACTCCGCACCCATCTGCTGCTCCAGATTCTGTATGAAGGCCTTAACAGGGTCCACTGTAGGAGGATGATTTGATGTAAGCATTAGCTAAATTCCATATACTCCCATTGGTCAATCATACGAACATTACACTCACCTTCTTGTTTACCCATTGCCTGGTTCTGGAGAAGGCTGCCTAGCAGCTCTACTTGGTTCTGACCCAACGATGGTAGAGATAGTAGACTTTGCAGCATTTGTAGATCAGGTCCTGTAAGAAAAGGCCTTTGCACATTTACTTGAGGGTTCAGATTAGGTTGGCTGCCGAGAAAAGGTGCTGGTGGACCAGATGGAAATCTGTGTGGTGGGTGTTGGCCTGGTGGACTCTGTGGCAGAGGCGGTCCTGTTTGGTGACCAGGTGAACCAGGGAGAGGAATTGGTGGAGCAGAGGAGCCTGAAGTCACACTACCCCCAGTCTGTGTGTCCTCCGAGCCACCGCACTGACCACTATCTTCACCTTCATTCTGAGATAGGTTGGATCCACTGGGGAAAAAAAGGTCACAAATTGCATTAGGTTAAGAAAACAGAAACAGAAACAAACGTGTTTGGCTGCATCTACAAACGTGGTTTACACAGTTCCTATTAAAGATTTTTTGCTCTTTAAATGACTTATGCCCAAATGTCCTAAATATTTTTCTATTGACATACAGTATCTCAACAATCAGTTACAATATTAAAATGGCTGCATTTACCCGAGATTGATTTTTTGTGCCAAGTCAACAGTTGGTTGAACCTTGATTTCAAACAGTGAAGGGATCTTCTTCCCTGCTTGGCCAGATGCACCATCTGTTGGACTGCTCTGACCAGGAGTGGGCAGCAAACCCACACCAGGAGGAGGCTTTGGAAGTGGGGCAATACCCTGTTTCCTTAGATCCTCCAGCTCCATTTCATCTTCACGGGCATTTTCCTCCTCTGTGTTAATGATCTGAGGGATGGGACAGAGAAGAGATAATAATAATTAGTTAGCATTGGAGACTTAGATGTAAATATTTAAATACATTTCTTTATTATACCTTATCAAGCAGTTCTTTAGTCACATCAGTCAGAGGCTGGTGGGAGAATTTGCAGTTGTCTCCTTGATAACATTTAGCTCCAGTGTGAAAGAACTTGCAGGGATATTCATGTACAATCACAGGCTAAGGAAAAAACACTGTTCATTCTCTCCTAAATTCAAAAAGTAATGAAACACTTGTAATGACTTATAAAGGATATTGTGCATGTAAATGCAGTTTTCTCCTTTACTGCAGTATCCTTGGAGATAGAATTTACAGAGTTCTTTTTTCTTCTCTAGTGCAATCAACTCATGGTCAAACTTACACTGTTCACCCTGTAGAGGGATGATATCAGCCATGCTTTTTATTAATAAAAATATTAATAAAATCAACATCGTAAATTATTCATGAAAGGTGTTAAACTGCTGAAGCAGACAACAGAACATTAGTGCTACTGTACCTTGATGCACCGCCCCTCCAGGAAATACTTGCAGATGTATTTGCCATTGTGTTCTATAGTGTGTTGACTAATGAACTCTTTGCTCATGGGCGGTCTCTTCCTCTGAAATGCAGAATTTTTAACCTCCTGTAAAATTAAATTAACAGGTGGAAAATAATTAGTCTGACAGTAAGTAACAAAGTGTTGGAACTAGAAGAAGATAGCAAGAGGAAAAGTACAAGTATTTGTAGTATATATAATAAAAGTAGTAGAGGTAAAGGTAGAAACAGAAATAGTAGTAACAGAAATTATAATAGCAGTAGCAGTTGTAGAAGCATTGAAAGTAGAAGTTTTACAGTAACATAATGAGAATAATACTAAAGGTAATAATAGAAGTCGTCTAAGTAATAGAACTAAGATGCAACGACTAACCATGTCCTCCAGTCCGTGATCTCCTCCACGCCCTCGTCCACGTCCAGCCCAGGGTTTGCCCTTAAGCTTCTTGTTTTTCATGAGCATGGCACGTCCTCTGCCGGGTCCCATACCTCGGCCTCTTCCTCTCTGTCCAACTGAAAACAAAATTGTCCCCAAAAATAAAATAAATACGTAAAACAAACAAATTCAACCCCCAATTTTTAATTGTTAAATGTTTAATTACACTGCTGCTTCATTCCCCTCATGCTTCCTCTCCTCATATGGTCTTTAACGTGGCGCCCCTTCCCTTGATTATGATCTTTTGACTGCTGGTACTCAGACATGTCTTCATCGTAGACGTCTTCCTCTTCATCATATTCATCGCTATAGTCACTGTATTTGTCAAAGTCGTTGCTCTTGCGCAGAGGTGACCTCTGTGAGTTGCCGTGACCTCCCTTTGAGTCACGCCCGTGCTAAGAATGAGATGTTACAGTTGAACAACAAGAACAAAACACGTGACACAAGCAGATATCTCCACCATTTGTTAATATACTGTATATATCAAAAAACATTTTCTAATTACTTAAATGTTAAAAATGTTACTCAGCTACACTGCTAGTTATATACAAAAGTTTGAAGACCAACTCCAAGCCTTGTCAGCTAAGATGAAGTCACCTGAGAGGGCTGGCCATCAGATTCACGGCTGGATCCTTTGCTTTTCCTGACTTTTGACCTTTCAACTCGGTCATAGTCAGAGTCATAACTGTCAGAGTTGGAGCTGCTGGAGGGAGAGTGGTGCTGGGGAAAGGCCACAACAGTACAGTGAATTTTATTTTTTCAGTTCACACTTGAGCCCAAATATGTGACACTGACTGTAGGGAGAGCTTACCTTTTGTCTCTCACGTTTCCTTCGTTTGGATTTCTTCTTCTCTTTGGTCTTTTTGTATCTCTTTCTTGAGTGCCTGTGAGATTTTTCTTCTTTCTCCTTCACTCTCTCCTTTCCTTGCTCCTTTTCCTTCTCATCCTGCACCTCTGGAGCCTCTTTGTTTTCCTCATCAATTTCAATCCCTTCATCATCTATTTCTCCATCTTCTAGTTCACCATCCTCCCTAAAAATGGGCAAACAGTGAACATAATGAGAGTAACTCATGAATAAATAAATATGTAACTGCTGCTACCGTTCCATTAATAATAGAAAGTAACTAAAGATATAGCTCAGCTTAATTCAAAGTAAGGCTTAAATGAACTAACAGAAGAAAACACAGAAGGTTTTTTTTAGGTATTTACAGTAATTTCAACAAGGTCAAATTCTAGTACATTACATAATGAGAGATAAATCTAGATTTTTTTTTTTACAGTCAAAATGCTTTAAAACATTTGATTATAAACGAATGTTTTAACTTTGTTGTTTCGGGAAAAAAATCCAGAAACGTAATAACGGTCTTGTTTTTATTAAATGTGAAACTGAAAAAAACATTACGAAGGCAACAGAAACAAAATCACCATGAAATCGAAAAATATGTGACCCTGCTGAGACGATCTGTGACACTTGTGCTGGTCCGGAAAAATGTAATTTAAGTGTGACGTTTTTTTAAATGATAAACTGTGTGACTGTAAAACAATCCTGGCTTTTTGTTGAGACACAAGGCAAGTCGAAAGCCTGGTTGTTGAACAAGAGACTTTTCTACCATAATTTAAGATTGTTTTTGACAGGAAATATTTGTTAATGTCCTAATTCTCCAAACAAATGGCTAAAAGGAAAACTGCAGTATTTTTAGTGCACGGGCCACAGAAGCTGCTGCTTTGCTGTCCAACCCAACCTTGGACGGTGGATTATGTGGGAACTTCTGCATTACAGGCAGGAATCATACCATTGTGTGACTCCAGCACCAATACATCTACTGTAGCAACAAAATATCTCGTACAACCAGCTGTCAAAACACCTGAGATATTAAGTTTTAAGCAACTGCCGATGGGGAAAAAAAGTATAGATTCACAGTCACACCATCAGGGTCATAGTAAAAAATCACTTTCTTGCGACTTTGTAAACTGTAAATCTTAACATGAGAGTAACAGGTGTCCACAGATAGGCATGAAAACCACACCCTTCACTCTACCCCACTTGATTCTAGTTATCAATAAATCTCCTATCAATAAAAACACCTGGTGTCCTGTTTAACCCTCATAACGTCCTCCCTAAGACATTAGATCTTCGGGGTCAAGAGCCTTGTGTGAAAAATGATCTTGTAAAAGTTACTTTCATTTTTAGACATTTTGAGCCAACATACCCTGTTTACATTGAAGTATAACTAGAAAAAGCATAAAAAACACCTTGATTTTGAGTCAAAATGAACATAGGACAAGTCAAGGGTTATTGGACCACACACAGGCTGTTGCCCTGACAACCCACAGAGCCTTGACTAGGACGCAGCCATGACCCTAACGCAGCAGACGATCAAGTATCCTCAACACTGTTTCTGCAGTACTGCCCTAAATCCACCAGGTGGAATCCACCACTTGGATGGGCGTGGTGGTCATTTACACAAATTATCCTGTAGATGGCAACAACGTTGTCGTAATTCCATTCAAGTACTACAACAACGCGCACTGATGAGCTGTGCTTTCTGCATGGAAATGGTTATGAATGGCGATGGAGACCTACAGTACTTTGGACAGCGTTATTAAACTGTTCCACGGATGCATGCAAATGTGTTTGAGGTGTGGGGAGACGAGGGGTATACACCCCGGTGGAAAATGTATCTGTAGACTGAAATTAATGGTTAAAAAAAAGAAAAAGAAAATAAACAATCACACAAGCAGCGAAACGCACAAATGAGCGTATTAATAATTGCACAAGAATGTTACTCGACCTTTCGTCCCCTGCAAGCTCAGAGTCTGTCATGTTTTTGTCAAGAACAGGGGCTGGGGGACTGGAAACAAGGCTCACAGAAGCCATTGGAGAAGCGGAGCTGCGCCTCCTTTCTGTTCTCTCCGGCACCAGAGTGAATTAACTCAGTCACTCAAGGAGACGTTGGGTTGTGAGAGAGACGCTGAAAGATTTCAGACTGGAAAAAACTCACGGTGTGACATGTCTCCACAGAGACACTACAACAGACACTCTCCTCTTTCATGTCAATGTCGTTTTAACTCAGTGAACACAGCTCGGTAGCCCCGCTGTGCTAATATCCCGTTGGTTGACAGCTGCCTTGGTACCACAGAGGAGACGGAGACACGAATAAAACAGTGCTCGTTGGTTTTCTGCATCTTCACGGCTTTTTCTCAACAGCATCGCAAGATGGCCTCTGATTTCTGCAGCACATTTCATGCTTGTACCTTGTCCCCCTCTTGTATTTAAAGCTTGTCAGATCTATCTAACTTGAATGCAGCAGACACTCGTCGGCGATTGGTCAAACAGCACCACGGGACAAAAACCTACAATTTTCATTGGTTGAAAGCGGTGTCAGTAATTTACTACAACATCTGCATCGACACCTTCAGAGGAGGAACGGCGAAGAATTTGTGCTTTGTCACTGTTTATGGACATGCATGTGGGTTATCATGGTGTTCTAATTTAATATTGTACGCCGTATCCCAAACAAAATAGCGGAATTGGATTAAATTGTTTGCTTTTCTCAGGTTTCTTTTCTTGTTTTTTTAACGTACGCACTTCATTGGACACGCCCTCCCTAACACCCCAACACATCACGTTAGCTGTGGTACGGGGATGTACACAGTCACATCACTCCGTGATATGTTCAAAGAACATACCCACAGAGGAAATAATGTTTTTTAAACCTTTTTTCACCTTTCATAGATACTGAACAGCGCAGTTCTTAGTGCAATAAAGGCAATGCGTTTAATTTTTAGTAGCCCTCCTAATTTGGCATTAGTGGAAGCTAGTATTATGTGATAATGTAGTAAAGATACATAAAAAACAACCTTAATAAATATATATTTTTTATTTTAGGTGCCAATTTTAAAATTAAACAAAATAATAATAAAAGCTAAAATTTGACAATTTAGGAACTAGAAATGTATAAAAATAAAATCAAGAGAGGAAACTAGTAAGAAAAATTTCTAAACAAACCAATTCAACATACAAGACATGAGTGAATAATGTCTTGAGTGTTGGTGTGACGTTTAGTTTTTACCTGAATATGGCTCTGCGATGGACAACTGTTGAGAGTGTACAAACTCTTTGCCTAATGGCAGCAGCGATTCGTGTCACCTCCTTTGGTGACCCTAAAAAATATTAACAGTTAAAAGATTAATAAAGAATATCTCTATAGCAAAAAAAGGGGGAGGGGAATTATCTTGCAGTTGAAGCTATGCTGGAGGTTTTTCCACATATTTTTCCAATCCTGATGGACACCTTAATATGATGTGACCTTCAGTATGGACCACTATAAAATTAAACACAGGCAACTAACAGTTAAAGAATACTGCTTGCCTGACCCTACGCTGTGATAAAGTTGGGGTAATTGATTCAGAGTGTCAACCATCAGATTACTAAGATTCCTACAGGATAAAGTCTCTCTTCTTCTTTTAGTACAATTCGACTCAGATGTGTTCTCCAGATGTTGCTGAAGTTCAAAAGGTTTCCCACAATAGGAACATGAGGATCCTTCTTCATTTAGTTCATAATTTATTATCAAAATTTATTATCAGCATTCAGATATTTGACTGTAAAATTTGGTTTAAAAATTTGTTCCTGGAATAAATATGTCCCTGTGATCACTTCATACTTGTGCGTGTGAGCACAACCATATAACCAATGTTTTAATTTGTTCAGTGAATTCTGTTGTAAGTATATAGTTTGATATGTAATTTTATGTAATATTCCAATTTTTTGAAAACAACACTTTACTAAACACCTGGTGACTAATTTAATTTCTACATTTCTAGAAATGTGTAGCAACACTGGTTACAATTAGGTAGATCCTTAGATGTGGTAATTTCCCATGTGTTGTTAAATTAAAAAACATGGGAAAAGGTAGGTATTGAAATGTATTTTCCCTTTACAATACAAGAAATAACATTTCATCTATGAACTACGTACAGCACTCAACTTTATATCCACAGCTGTCATACTCTTAATAGACACTAGATGTCCCTCTATCACTGTTTATAGAACTACACTATATCAAAACGTGTTTCTCATTTGATGATGAATTATAAATATTATTATTATCATTACTATTATTGCCGTTGCTATTATTATTATTGCTGTTGCTCGGCATGTAGAAGGAAGGTGAGTGTGAAGGACGAGGACAGGATAAGATTAATGATTTGTTCCGTGGCAATGTTTGATAAAGAAATCAACATACAATAATAATAAACGTGTCCTGCAATATACACATATCACATTTGAATCCTTAAAAATATTTCTATTTCTGAATTTTGTATTAAGTTAACTTTTCTAACCTCCAGTTGACTTTTGGGTCATTTTAGTTTTAGTTTGTTTCTGATTTATTAGTTGCTGACTTATAGCTATGATATAATAATACATTTAATCGAAGCTCGTATCACATGAATTTGTGCCTCTGCGTTGTATAATATGAAATTGTGAAACTCACAGGAGACGGAGCTCTGTGGAGTGTTGGGCTAGATCTGAGTGGGAGGGTCCTTTTCTTACCGCTTCATGAAACCTCGGCGGTGCAGACCTCAGATGCTGGACCTTTCAGGAGTGTAGATCCAGAGACAAGAGCGCATCTCTCCAGCTCACACCTGACGGTACCTTCTGCCGCTTTCTACACACGGGGAACGACTTTTTAGAGGAGAGTTTTTGGATTTTATTTTTGAAAGGAAAGGACAGGAATCCATATTATAAGTCATCACTGTTGGACGTTTAGAGATGGCGCTGTCTTTTCAACGCAGGTGTTTGCTTCTGCTGTGTTTGACAGCAATCCAAAGCGGTCATGCTGCTGTGCAGGTAACTTTTTAGTTGACACTTTGTCCAGCGACATTTAATAGTAAGGAAACTGTGACATTTAAGTGTTTGACTGCATCAAAATTCATTTAGCTGGACTATAACCATATCTGCTTGTTAACATGTATTTCATATATAAATAATCATACGTTCACTTAGACTTTTGTGATGCACCAGTTCATCATCTAGGCTTGTGAGTTTAATGGTCATTACATAGAGTTACAAATTCAGTGGTTCTCAAAGTATGGTACATGTATCACAAGTGGTACGTTTGCTGCCTCCAGTGGTATGCATGGAAGCTGATTCCTGTCAGAATCAAGTGATTCCCTGAGTTAATAGTAAAATATAGAGGTTGCACAAGGGAAATTAAAAAGGTTCTGAGACAAATAAATGTATTTATTCATGGATAATACTACAGCTTTATCTCTCTATATAACCCAAGTGTCTAAACACTTCTGCAAGTAATCTTTCCGTCAGATAATTTATTCTAGGAGATGTCTTTAGCACCTGGTTTCATCCTGCTTCTTTGCCTCCTCTAAGGTCTGACATCAACTTTGGAAAAAAAAAAAAAAAAAAGAAATGTGTTTTTGCAATTAAATTAACTTTTCCATTTAAATCTGGGCACACATTTGACATTTGTCAAAATTGTTCAATTTTGTTGTATTGATTTTCTTTGTCTCATTGTACAGTGTGGCTTTGACTGATATAAAGGCTAGAGTTATGACCCTATTAAGAATAAATGATCTTCTTCCTTCTCTATGTTTAGCCTTACAGAGTAAGCCTGTGCTGCTTGTATGTTAGTGTTAGTCATACTGGCACTTGTAGAGTCAGTGTTTTTTTGGTGATGGTATATAGTGTAAACCACTGCTTTATTGAATTCTTTCATGTTTGGTCAGTTGGTGGCATTTCCCTTCTGCCTAAGGCAGTTGAACAGAACTGAGTACAATGTAGTGAAACTTGTGTTGTGGAAAAAAAACCCTCAAAATGCCAGTACAGGAATTTAAGGTATGCCTAACAAAGGAAAATGTTCCATTGAGCATGTGATTAATAAACCTTGCTGAAAGGATTATCGAGGCCCATTCTCTGAAGAACTTTCTAATGCATTTCTCCCTGCAGTTACTGCCAGTGGCACTCGTGCTGTTATTGACTCAGTCATTTTTTAGGATTTTACATTAATTTTATGCCCTTTTTCTACCACCACACAAAATTAAACACAGGGACAACATTCTGGACTTGGGTCTTTTTCATAGCTGCCAGACAGCTTTGGTCCAGCTGTGCCTACAACTGGAGTTTTGGCATTTGGAGAAAACAGTGTGAAGAGCACAAGTCAGTGTGATGTTTTACCTAGAAAATACAAAAGGTGAAATGAGTGTAATATTTATAAACTACTGTGTTACTATGTTAACAGAAAGGGGAATCGTTTGCGATCCCACACTTCAGCGACAATCAACATTTATTTTGACCTTTGACCGGTTTAAAGAAAGCAGCAGTATGACCAGGTTTAGTTTGAAACATTCTAATGTTATATTCTGTAATACTTTTCAGTCCTCTTGAACATCATATCAACCTCTGACCTGGTGATCCCAAATAATTTCACTGAAACTTAGATTAGTGCTCTGTGGAAATCGGTTAATCACTGACAGTGTCTCACAAAAATCAAAGTGAAAAATATAGTTCCAAACCATAACACAGCCTCTACCTTGATGTGTTCCTTGCCAGCCTGTTTGGCAGGCAGGCCTGTTTGCTTAGTGTTATGCCAGAAAACTAGGTGAAATCAAAACTCTTTGGTGATACACTTGATTTCCTCCCCATTCTTGACAAGGATTCAACAAATATCAATTCAATTTGCCATTTTTCAGAGTTTATTTTATAATATTGCCAGTCCAAAAATAACCTTATAAAAATGTTAAAGTATAAATTTGAAAGGCTCATTAGGATATTTTTGTGACCAGGAGGTAGTATATTTGTTTTTTGTTGTATTACATTTGTTAGAGGCTTTATAAGTTTACATTCCCAAAAAGTAAATGAACCACGATATAAAAAAAAAGAGTAAAAAGTCCCTGGATGCACCGAGACACTGACTAGGGTAAGAAGTTGACAGAAACTTATAAACAGAGTGGACACTGGACAATGAGCACCTCTGTAAGTACTCCAAGGCTTGAAACCCGCAGCTTAAGACTAAATTTGTAAATAACAAGGGTATCATGCAGAGTTTTTCGAAGGGTCAAGCTTTTAAAAATGGGTGGCTGACCATTTGTGTGAAGTGTCTTTATGACTCTGACAACCAGTTGCCTGGTAATGAGGCGGATTCACTTTCACTGACATCATGTTCCACAGCTGCACATTAATGTTAATCAAGCGCTTATGTTTTATATTTTATGACCATTTAAATGAGGTAACCTTTAGTTCGGTGCTTGTTTGTTTTTTGGAAAGTCACTGGGTTTGAGAAGCTTTCGCCAAGTTACCTCTTGATGTTGCCGTGATGTTGAAGCGCTTGTGTTGCATTCACAGACCTGCATGGATAAGTCCCAGGTGGTCGGGGTTCTTCGTCAAATGGAGAAATTTCTCAAAGGGCAAGAGATGCGATTTACAGAAGGTCTTAGGATCATGAAGTCGAAGTTGGCAGCGTTGCAGAACTCGGTCTCCAAGTTACCCCAGGCAGACCAATCACCTGGTGAGTAAACAGTGTCATTGCATCAGGTTCGCCTCTTAGTATTGTTAACAGCCTTATGTCATCAGCATACCTTGTGACTTAGACCCTGTGGTAGGCAGCTTTTAATTCTGTAGTTATTGACATTCAGGGACCTGACACACAATGCCAGGAGACAAAGTAGTTACAGGGCCTTGATAAAAACTCTACAGATGTTTTTGTCTTATTACTAAAGCATTTCTATGGGCCCTGATCATTTGCTGAAACTCATTAAACTTCTTCAACAGTGGATTTGGGTTTTGTTTGCCACATCCCCAGCAGCAACCTAGGTCAGGTCCTAAAAACTATTTGTTCTGGTCAACTTATTTTGGTAGACATGTATATAATTTAATACAAACCAAAAGTATCTTTTTAGTCTGTGGTTGTTCATTTTGTAGTATAGTTTGATGTTTTATATATTTCCTATTTCTGATATTTTGTTAATTATATGTGGAGAAATAGTATTATCATAAAGTTCTATCAGCTTAATATATTTCATGTTTCTTGAGCCTGGCCCTTGAGTAGTTTTTAGTCTGTAGGTTGAACAACTATAATTTTATAACATTAAATCAGCCATGTGTTGGCAGGCTAAAGCAAACATGAAGCTAATATTACAGTCTATCACATTTACAGATTTGTAGAAACATTCATTTCTTTGAAGGTTACATTATACATCAGAAATTCATCCAACTGCACCAGGCCATCTTAGTTATAGAGCTGGGTACTTGACAAGGGAAGTGGGTTTGTGGAATTGTGTTGTTTGGCAGCATACAATGAGGCTAATTTGTCAGTGATGGAGCAGTCCATTCCATAACTGTGTGGAGAGGGTTTGGCAAGACAGGAAATAGCTGATAGTTAGCATTTGCAGCAAGAAAAAATGAAAGAACGGGTAAAATCACAACCACCTGCTTTGCATGCTCTTGTGGACACTGTTTTCCATCGTGCAAATATTTGCCATTACTACCCGCAGTTGTCTTATGTGGCTGGAGGTCTGCCATGGATATAATGTTGTTCTAAAGAAATGGGCAGAAATTGTATAATTAAGGCTAAATTGAAGTGGACGTGACCGGATTCTGGCAATGGAAATTTTAAAAAGCTGTAGATGAAAACACTGTTTTGAATGTAATTTAACATAGCATTAGTGAAGTTGGAGAAAACAGAAAGTCAGACTTAAAAATACAATAAAATGTTATATAATTTAATGACATTACATGCTACAGAAGCATGAAACTTAGTGAACCATAGCATAGACCTAGCTGCTGGTGCTATTCTGCTTCACAGGAAGAGTTGACCCTCCATTCACTGACTGTTAATGGAGCATCTCTTCCTCATGAAGTCTTTTCTCTGTGTATGCCCTCAGGCAAAGAATGCAAGACAATGTTCAGGAGTCTTACAGTACTCCACATAGGACCTGTCTTGCTCTCATTCTGTCTTTCTTCCCTCCTCACAGCTACCACCAGTTGCCCCTCCCTGGAGGCCCCAGCTTATGGAAGCAAGTTCGGCTCAAAGTATTTAGTTGGACACGAGGTTCACTTCACCTGCTCTCAGGGCTACCATCTTGTTGGTTCTGCCACAAGAGTCTGCCAGGACAATGGTACCTGGACAGGTATCAGTGCCGTCTGTAAAGGTGAGTTTTTTTTCCCCGACTTTACATCCTTGTTTATTCATGGTTAATGTTTTGTTGTCTATTATTTTTAAATGTAATATTATAAAACTGGTTATCAAGAGTCAAACAGTGATTTATGGGGGAAGTCAGGAGTGGCAGAAAAGTACACAAGCAGGGTGTAAGAGGAGGATGCCAGACAATAATTTTTTAAAACATGATATGGAGAAGGCTTTAGTGTGTGACAATTGTCACCTGTTTTATTCTTGCGCATTGTAGCCCTTGTTTGTAGCTGGTAGTTTAAATTCAGGGGTCTGGTGTGTGCAAACCATTGTTACCAGTGTGCCAGAAATGAGAAAACTGAAAAAGGTGTAATTAAATACAATTAAAAATAACAAGATTAAACCCTTGCCTTTATCTTATGCAGATTAGTTAATATTGTAGAATTGAAAAGTAATTGTTATTCTACGGTGCAAAAATAAGGATTTCTATTTACCAATACACCCACAAATGAAGGAGAAAGACAGAGAGAGCATGTATGAGACAGAGAGAGAGAAAGAGAAAGAAAGAGGGAGAGAGAGCAAGAGAGATAACAAACATTCAAAGAAAAGAGCCATTCTTTGAGGGGCTGCAGTTTCTTGGCATACTGAATGAAGCCCTCGTTAAAATGGCATTAAATGTCTGCGAACACAGACAAACACCTGTACTGCATTCCGCAGTGAGGTCCATTCCCCTCCAGGTTTCTACATCTAATTAGCAGCAAAGCTCGGGCTACTGTAAGATAAACCCTGTGCCCTCTTTTGCTCAGGTTTCTTACGGCTCTTGACAGCAGTCCAGAGTTAAGTCCAGACATTATACTCAAACCATGGTCTGATAACACACAGCTATGCTAAGCACGCTCCTGATAGTCCACCTCAGGCGGTGGTGGCACTCTCAAACCTTTAACATGTGCATATGTTTATTGACATGAATACATGAAAAGGTTGCCCTGTTCATTTTTTCCAACAGAGCTAAATTTAGTCAGGCTTAAAAAAAGCAGCATTGACAGACCATGAAACCCCCAAAGTTAAGATGACTTTAAAAATATTTAGCAGAGTGAAGTGAGCTTTTTCATGTTATGGCTCAACGGTGGCCCCAAGGGAAGCCAAATAAATATTAAAGGGATTGGTTGTACTATGACTTCAGCACTGGAGTGAGCTAAGCACAACGGAGAACATCTGCACACCACTCAGAACCAACTGCAGACACGGAGATCATAACGTCTGATGTACTATTTATCTACTCGCTTCATTATATCGACATTAGCCAGTGCGTGTTTTGGAAACTGCCGGAGATCTTAGCTTCTGCTTAGGTCAACAGCGTGCAATTTGTGGAGTTTTTCTTTTTCCGTAAGAGTTTATTTTAAATAGGCCTATCATTTTCGGTGGTCGGGGCCTGATCATTAATTATCTGTGTCCCAGATAAGTCAATCAAACTGGAATTAGTTAGAACTTCAATTACTCAGTCTTTTATTGGCTTAAAAATTGCTTGACATAAAAAAAGAGATGAAAATGAGTTTACAAAAATTTAGATCATTGAAAAAAGGATGAAATATCCATTGGCATTAGTTTAAATATATATTAACATAGCGACTATAGAGAGGTAGAAGGGATTTATTAAATGGCACTTTAATAATAACCTTAAGATTTTTCAAGTAGAACTGGTACTTTTCCACATATGGAGCAAATGAAAGGGCATCACTGACTTATGTGCTGTGCCCATAATGACAGTACCAGTCTTTGAGTATCATTTATCAGACTGCATGGTCTCATCCCTCATCCATGGATGGATGGCAGACAGGAAAGACTTACAGAAGCTCTCTCATTTTTTCCTCCCTGTCTTTCTTTACGAGTGTCACACTTTTCCTCTTACCCCTGAAGTCTGAAGTTCAGTCTAATGCATGTAAGACGTTTCATATTCCTTCATAAGTGTTTAAACAGTGGTTTTCCCTTTACTTTTTTTTCACAAGTCAGTGCTTTGACAAAACTTTTAGGACCGCACTGTTGACTTCCACTCAAGAGTTTTATTCCTGTTTTTATCAGAGCAGGAAGTTGTTCTAACGTGAGGAGCCAAAAAGTTTTCCACCTTTGATCTAAATACATCTGTATGCAAAACAAGAACATGGGGTTCTGATTTTAAACTATTGGAGAGGTTTCTCACACAACTGACTAGGATTCTAGTTGCTGTCATGATCCTTTGAAGCAAAACTTTGTCTGTTTCCTGCTGTTAGAATTCCCCTTTACCTCACCATATGAAGACATTTTATTTGACATAGAACTAATTCACAGAATTACAGATAAAATTTACAACCAGACAGAAACTCTTCAGCATGAATTTCTGGTCCCTGGATAATTTCTGGTAGAGAATTGGCTATAATGTAAGAATTGTCTATAATGAAAAAAAAAATAGCCACAAAGAGAAGGTATTTGTGCGGCTGACCTCTTCCTTCAGACTTAAATAACCAATCATATAGATTGAGCAGCATATAAACTAACAGGCTTCAAACTGGAGAAATGCTGGTTTTCAGTATGAGAAAAGACTTCAAGTCAAATAAACTAATCAAGACAAAGGTTAATAAACTCATATTCATTAAAGACTCCTAAATGGTGCAAAAGTTCTGGACATTCTGTAATTTTCTTTTTACACAGTCAAAACTCTGTCACTTCTCATCATGAAATAAAGCAATGAAAAATAGAAACGCTTTACTTAACTTGATAATGGATTCACTTTACTTTTTTGGTTAGAAAACCTGAGGCTGCTGTGTTTTGGATGTGATTCATTGTGGTTAGATTTGAGCAGGTACAAAGGCCAAGCTGGAAAAAAAAAATAAAACATTGAATCACTATCTCCATCACAGTTTTAGTAAAAATAGATCTCACAAGAGCCATAAGTGAGCAAGCACGCAGGCCTGGAGCACTAAAGACATGAACAGATCAAATATGACACCAGAGTTAGTGATATTCTCTAAAACAAAAATAGAAATGACGCAAAGAGAGACTCACCTCACAGGCTGAAACATCTGAACTAAACACTGACTGGTGAATGATCTTAAACCACAGCTCTTTGGGCTTGAATATTTAACTGAAAGCAGCTGTATTTTCACCTTTACCTGCAGATGTCAGCGAGTGTGCAAGCAATCCCTGCCAAAATGGAGGCACGTGTGTGGAAGGAGTGAACCAGTATAAATGCACCTGCCCCCAGAGCTGGAGCGGCTCACACTGTCAGCACCAAACTCAGACAGGTCAGTGCAACTGAACGCGTGACTGTGACTCAGTATGTCATTCTACTCTATGTTTTTGGTACTTCACCTTCACATCTGTGCAGCACCACCAGAGTGGAGTGTTATGAACGACCCATCGTTCAGCCGCAGACCGCGCTGTGCCCAAGTCAACCGTGCTCAGCACTGCAGCTGTGACGCAGGCTTTCACATGAGTGGCACATCAGATAACAGTATCTGCCAGGGTGAGTTCCAACTCTCAAACCTGGTATTTTAATGATTGCTGTAACCGTTTCAGCTTCTGGTTGTTTTACACATAAAAGTGCACACATTTACAATGCAACCTTATGAACTGAAGGAATCATAGAACAATAAGTCCTCACTTATGTCCTTGTAAACATTTTTGTAGTTAGCATGTGCTGTTTTTTAGCAGATTTGATATATTGAAGAAACAGTACAGTACATGACGAGGTGACCGAGTGGTTAAGGTGATGGACTGCTAATCCATTGTGCTCTGCACGCGTGGGTTCGAATCCCATCCTCGTCGTACATTGTCTTTGCCAGTTTTATGAAAGACAAATCAACTGGTTTTAATTGTGACTATAATCAAAGTAATGTGTATAAGAAAGGAACAATCTTTCCAAATGTTCAACGACACTGGGACGGCCTTAGTTCTTTCTTGAATGAAAGTGTAAACAAAATGCCAGAGGGAATGGTGACACAAACTGAGAATGTTTCATTTGTTCTACAAATGGGAGTATGGTCATTGAGTCCTAAGAAGGCTAAAGATCATTTAATTGATTGACACACATGGAGGACGGACTTCAGCCCTTTAAATCTATTTTGGAATCAATAATCAGTGCCAGAAAACACGCTATTTAAGACTGAAGTATTATATTGTATAAAGTAAAGAACAACAACAGATGAACGGACCCTATGCTTACCAGACGAGGTGACCGAGTGGTTAAGGTGATGGACTGCTAATCCATTGTGCTGTGCACGCGTGGGTTCGAATCCCATCCTCGTCGTTCTTTTCTGTCTGAAAGAAAAATCATCTGGTTTCAGCTGAGATTATAATCAAGCTAATTGTACTATGCTGTTTACACCCACAAGCCCTTACGTGTCCAAGAGAAAGCAGAACCCAAATCTTTCAGTGTTTACCACAAAACAATAAAAAATCTTTATTTTTCTGTAGCAGCATCAGTGCCAGGGATTCCGGCAGGAATTTCTGCTTGAACAGAATTATCAGGAGTTTGGGTCCAACTTTTGATTTATGTCCATGTAAAAAAATGTATAGCGTTAACTGAGAGGTGTGATCACTGCCAGAGGACGAAAATGAAATTAGTGAGACTGAAAAAAAGCCCAGAGAAGACGAGGTGACCGAGTGGTTAAGGTGATGGACGGCTAATCCATTGTGCTCTGCACGCATGGGTTCGAATCCCATCTTCGTCGTCTGTGTTCTTTTGAATTTCTGGCCTTTGACTTCCTTGACCTTTAAGAAGTTTTAAGAAAGAATGGAATGGGGATGCAACCTGAAGAACACCATCCAAACTGTGATTAGAGTATGGTCATTGTACAAGACAGCAATCCATTATAGACAAAGATTTGAGCCAGAGTCTGTGGTATTGACCAAACAAGAACTGAT
This sequence comes from Cynoglossus semilaevis, assembly GCF_000523025.1. NCBI lineage: Eukaryota > Metazoa > Chordata > Actinopteri > Pleuronectiformes > Cynoglossidae > Cynoglossus > Cynoglossus semilaevis. Next base: position 12,904,240 of record NC_024318.1, on the reverse strand, counting down.
GGATCAAGTACATGGTTACCAGACGAGGTGACCGAGTGGTTAAGGTGATGGACTGCTAATCCATTGTGCTCTGCACGCGTGGGTTCGAATCCCATCCTCGTCGAGTAGTGTGTATAAAACTTTTATATACGTGAAAAGAACCAGCTTTCTAAACCTTCTTCAACAACTACCAGGACACCTACAACTTTCTTAGTCCTTCCTTGAATCAAAGTGTAAACATAAGGCCAGTGAACCTTATGTTTACATAAGGCCCCAGAGAAAAAACTCAAAATTCTGGCCTTTAGCTGAAAAGAATGGAGTGGGGATACAACACAAAGAACACCATCCCCACAGTGAAATACAGTGATTAGAGTAAGGTCATTGCAAGAGACAGCAATAAACTGAAAAGAAATCAATAGAGTTTAAATTTAAGGTATTAACCAAACAGGAACCGATGGACCAAGTCCACACTTACCAGACGAGGTGACCGAGTGGTTAAGGTGATGGACTGCTAATCCATTGTGCTCTGCACGCGTGGGTTCGAATCCCATCCTCGTCGTCCACCCATTGTGGTTCTTTAGTGTCTTAAAGAAAGCTGAACTGGTTTCTGCTGTGATAATAATCAAGCTAGTTGTACTTGACTTCATGGGTTAATAAATTAACTTATTTTAATTAATAAATATTGCTTCTGCATGCAAATATAATTAAGTAGTGCTAACTTCATAAATAAAGCTATTATGGTCATAAATGTAAAAGCCTCCGAGCGGTCATGTCCTCAGTGTTTTAAGCAGATGCATGCTTTTTTTTCATCTGTCCAACAGATGTAAATGAGTGTGAGGTGTATCGACTCGACCAGGGGGGGAAACTCTGCATCCACGAGTGCGTGAATATCCCGGGCTCCTACCATTGCTCTTGCCCAAGTGGCTACAAGTTGCTGTCAGACGGACGGAGATGTGAAGGTGAGAGACTAGACAGATATGACTGCGTGCCTCTGGACACATTTTGTTGGGCTAATATCTATAATCCTGACAAATCCAGGACTTCTAAGCAGCAGACCTCTCGCTCTCTGCAGAGGTGTCTGTCAGCCTCACAAATTTTGCTACCACTTCCATTCGCACCCCTGAAGCTTACAGAGCTTGCCAGTGGAATGAATGATCTCATCTTTTCCCAGAATGAATCTTTGGGACGTGAGGCATTTGTGGGAGACTAAACTTAAAAAAGGAGGGAAAAAAGAAGCCAAATAAACAATCACTGCACACCAAACCCCCTGCTCAGACTGTGGTAACCAGGAAGCAGTCTGGCACGTCTCTCTCCCTGCTTCTCATTCTCATGTCTGTGCTGTTTTGTCCTCCAGATGTGGACGAATGTTTGAGCCAGCAGCACAACTGTAGCCGAGGGACAACTTGTATCAACACGGGGGGAGGCTTTCACTGTGTCAGTCCAGAGTGTCCCCGTTCACATGGCAACATCAGCTATGTCAAGACGTCACCTTTGTAAGTGGTTGCAGCTCGGTTTGAGCTGTTTGTTTTCTTCATCACTTCTCGTGTCAGAGGAAAAAACTGCAGTAACAAAATATTCAAGAGCCAAGGTTTTATGTCATCTTTCAAATGATCCTCTGATTATTGAACCAGGTCTACAGGTGAATGTGGGGGTGAAAGGAGTCCATCAGCTGAAGGTGAACACACAGAAAATATATGACAGCCACATTTTAAAGAAGCTCACTGTTATGTTATATATATTTAAAAAAACACATTAGAAAGTGTTTTAGGAAGTATTTTAGGGTTAGTTATGTTAATGGTCTTTGTGTCAAATAACAACAAAAAAACAAAAACTATCAACTAGTGACACTAGCATTGTACTTCCCAGGAAAGGCAGCATCACCTTCAACTATCCTGCTCTAATTAACCACTGGTTATATTTCAAGAACTCCAAATTTTTGTAATCAACTGTAGACCAGGGTTAAGGACAGAAGAACAATTTGAGATTGGACTCTTACCTTAGAAACGAATACAATTAAAACACATGAAGTCAGGTCTTTTTTGGAATCAATAATCAGTGCCAGAAAACACACTATTTAAGACTGAAGTATTATATTGTATGAAGTAACAAACAACAACGGATGAACCGACACTATGCTTGTCAGACGAGGTGACCGAGTGGTTAAGGTGATGGACTGCTAATCCATTGTGCTGTGCACGCGTGGGTTCGAATCCCATCCTCGTCGTCTGTAATCTTTGGTTCTTTTCTGTCAGAAAGAAAAATCATCTGGTTTCAGCTATGATTATAATCAAGCTAATTGTACTGGACTGTCAGGGATGGGCTTGTACTAACCTTTGTGGGTTAGAGGATGATGTTGTTCACAACCACAAGCTCTTAGGTCTCCAAGAAAAAGCAGAACCCAAATATTTCAGTGTGTACCGCAAAACATTGGAATTTTTTTATTTTTCTGTAGGAAAATGGACTCAACTTTTGATTTATGTCCATGTAAAAAATGTATAGTGTATAGCGTTAACTGAGAGGTGTGATCACTGCCATAGGACGAAAATGAAATTAGTGAGCCCAGAGAAGACGAGGTGACCGAGTGGTTAAGGTGATGGACTGCTAATCCATTGTGCTCTGCACGCGTGGGTTCGAATCCCATCCTCGTCGGGACAATGGTTAACCTTGTTTTGTATGTAAGTGGAACCAGCTGTACACAGATTTAGATCTTGTGAGGAGAGAAAGAAACTTCTTAATTGTTGTTTACTTAGTTTCTATTATAGATTGTATTTGAATGACTCAGACACTTAAGATTTAACGCTGACTTTTTCCTTGGAACATTTTGAGTCGTCCTGTCTTCATGTTTAGTGACATCACGAATGATGATAATAATAATACTATAATAATCACATTATTACTAGTATTACTGTTTCTTTCCAAGTGCAAGACTAATAAACTAAACAACCTCTTTGTTCCACCTGCCATCAGACTATAAAACTTCTCATCTGGTGTGAGAAGGGCAAAAAGGGGTTATAGGGGGACAGGGAGATAGCAGTAACCTGACCACAACCCAAATACAACTGGACACTGTGTAATAACACTCACATTTAAAAATGTGTATTAATTATTTTAGGGTTAAATCTTTGGCCATGTGTGTGTTTTTTTGCTTACATACTGATGCTGGAATTTAATTTTCCCTGAGTAAATCTGACAATATGACAAATTAATTTTGATCTAATCTAATCTAATCCATTTGGTCTCACAATGGCAGCCATCATTACTTCTGTTATTTACCATATTATTTAACACAATCCTCTGAAACTTATTTCACATTCATAAAAAAGAGCTGACCTAAAAAAGTGACCTTTTTACCCTGGTTGGGATTATTAACAGTGTTACAACAGAGCAACTGTTTTTCATAAAATAATGTTCACACTCAGCCAAACTCTTACCAGAAGCACGTAGATTGTCTGTTTTTTGGCCAAATGTTCGGACACATCACAGCTTCCACGTCCTTATTTGCCCGTCAGCAGCTGAAGAACAGCTCTGTTTGATTTTAGTCAACCATCAATGTAGCGAATCCCTGTGCCACTGCTACAACGGGGGATGGCTGTGGATATGTTTAGGAAAACACTTGTAAGTAGCGAAAAGGAGGAATGTGTGTAAGCCAGGGGCCGTATCCTACATTAAAACTGCTCACTCATGTTTTTATTTGTCAGTGTACTCACAAGAATCAGTGTTTGCACTTGACTACAGGTTCTGTACTCAGCAATACCTAATATCAGCAAGAAATAAAAGGTACAGTGTGAAGAGGTTTACTAATTACTACACATCAATTCAGATTCAGATGTCCTCTATAATTCTACCAGGTCTGAGGCACTCCAAAAGGTCATGGAATTATAGCCATGACTAACATTCTAATTTTACAGAACACCAAGTCGAGAATTGAGGCATTCAATGCACATACTTCAACCCATGAAGACGTGCAGATAAAAACCAGAAAAGAAGAAGTTAGGTATTTAATTTGGCTCTTAAGGGATTCTTTAAAAAAGTTTTTTCAATGGCTTTCTTTGTTCATCCATTAACTGTACTCATTTGCACGGTTGCAATATACAGATTTCATGGTATAAAATGACAGTGGCAGCTGTGGTCCTCAGGTCATTGGAGATTGATGTGCTTTATGTATTTTAGTCCATACAATAGTGAATCCAATGGTACCTAATAATAAAAACCTGGTTCACAGAGAGTCTTGCTGTTGGACTGGACAAGTTGGTGGTTTTGATCCAGTCTCACTAACCACCAGATGGATGCCAGTGACTCACATTAAGGCCACAGTCCACCACTAGAAAAACACTTAATCACAGTATAAAGTCTAAAGCAAAACGTCAACGCAGTGTTATCCAGAGTGGACTGGGAAAGTCGTTTAAACTGTACTGGTATACTGTATTATTAACATATCAATCATGATATGACCTCTAGGAACATTTTTTGGAAAAATACAATTGTTGTGGGGACATTTTGCAGAGGTTTAGATTTAGTTTGGTTTTAGGATTAAGATTATGGTCAGATTAGAGTAAAAGTAAAGGATTAGGGTTTGGCATTGATTTTTAGTACAGTTTCAGATGAAGTGCAAGAGAATGTGTTACATCTTGGTGAAGTGCTCACAAAAAATGAGAATTCATTGGTCCTGGTCCTAATGAGGCCCTGTGTTATTTCTCAAAACAAGGATATAAATCAAGAGGTGTGTTCAGTTTTGTTTAGGTTCAAGTCAGGCATAAACTGGTGATAATTACAGTTAGCATTAAAGTTCTGGTTGTGTTGCAAAGTCCCAAAAAGAATAGCTGCATGTGTCTTGGTTTGTGTGTGTCCCTGCTGTTGAGTCACAAAGAAACAGCTATGAACACTTTCCCACAGAGACAGATTCATTATGTAAGTGTTCCTTAAAGACCAAGTGACCACATTACATGACGACTGAAAAACAAACTCTCTCTAAAATGGTGAATGGAAACTTTTTTAACAGCTATGTCCTGTTCTGTTCTCTGCCCAATACCTGCCTCCTGCCCTGTCCTGTCCTGTCCTGTCGTCAGTGCGAGAGGAACCCGTGCCCCATGGACAGCCGGTCTTGCCACTTAGCTCCTAAGACTGTGTCCTTCCACTACCTGTCACTGCCCTCCGACATGCAGACTCCTGCCACTCTTTTCCGTATGGCTACTGCAGCGGCCCCAGGACGCACTGGCCCCGACAGCCTCAGATTTGGTATAGTGGGCGGGAACACCCGTGGCATGTTTGTCATGCAGCGCTCAGACAGACAGACTGGCGAACTGATACTGGTCCAGCAGCTGCGCGGGCCACAGAACATCAGTATCGATGTGGACATGTCCGAGTACAGTGAACGCACCTTTCAGGCCAAACACGTGGCCAGGGTCCACATTCTGGTTTCACCTTACAGCTTCTGAGGGCGAGAAGTTAAAGGAGATCAACTTTTCTTATTGTTGATTAAAAACAAACATACGTTGCTTTAGCGCTCACAATTTCTGCACAGTGACCAAAATACACAATTCAAGTGCAAAACTACCCATTATTTAACAGGTATACATGTATAATGAATGTAACAACTTACGACAAAACACATCATACAATAAATGCTTTCTCTTTTTTTTAGACTTTTATGAGTGAGTTTGAAAGTACGAGTAGGTGAAGAAGAACATAATGATGGTTTGGGTCATTCTGTCTATACTGTTGCTTTATGTTAGAATTTTTGTGTCTATTAAAGGTCTTGTCTGAGTAGCTCAGGGTCAAACTCTGGGGTCGATGAAGTGTCTTTGCTTTTTTGGTGATATAAACATATTGACATTAGAGCTTCCCTGGCTCTAATTTATTGAAAATATTGTATTGTTTTTTTTTTATTGTGCAATACTATGTGCTGTGTTTCTTCTTCTATATACTGTATATTTGTGTTTTAGTACTTGCTGGCTACAGTGTACCAGGGGAGATCTGTCAAATCGGTAGATGCAGTACTGTACAGTACCACAGGATACTTTCACCATTACTCAGTATGTTACACAAAGTCATCTTATTATATTCCACAATCAGAGATGATTTTTGGCATGCTCGCCTACAAGCCACATAATTTATCTGGAATTTTAATTGTCTCTACATAAGTCAAATAAAGCCGTTCCAACGTCTTACTATTTGGCTACAACTAACTCGCCTGATGCTGAACAGAGTGCTATTGAATGTCCCTTTGGCAGTGGCTGTTCTCATTATAAATCCACCAAGGATGTGTTTTAATCAGCGAAAGTCAAATCAACACAATTAATGATCATGTCACGACTGTAACCAGTTCTAAGTGGACATAGGGTGAGGAAAGAGGACGATCGACATTCACTTCTAATCTACTGGGTTTAGCATGAGGTTCTGTTGATTATACAATACTTGAGTGCTCAGACCAGTACTTCAACCTGAGTCATGTCACACCTGATGTTTTTATCCATCTTTTTCCAATACTCATACTGTAGAGATCCAACAAAGTGGTTTTTAACTAAGACCGAAGTTCGATGATTGTTTGTCAGCTGTACAAATGTGCTGGCTGCACAGTTGGGCCAAGGTCTTGTCATAACAACAGGTCCTTGATAGAAAACATGATAGTACTTTGAATTTATCTACTCTTCTAGCTGTCCAAAATGGATCTCTAGGACCATCAGGGAGAAGCACATGACCTGACGGCATGTTTACAGCAGGCCTAATTTAATGCAACCATCAGATGAGGAGACTCAGGTTTTAAGATTTGTTTCTGGGTGTTTTACTAAAGTCTATGGTTAAGGGGGTCTCTGCAGTGTCAGCCTACTCCTATAGCGTCAGTTGAACAACATTTTCTTTATTTCTCTGTCACACCTTAACCTTTGTCATGGTTATGCAAAGCCATCCATTACCCACTCACTGCCCCCAACCTCCCATCCCCCTGTAAAAGAGATGGGCGGAGCACACAGTGGCTCATTAGCATTGAATTAAACCAACCAGAAAAGCTGTTAACCAGCTATGCTAATTCCTGTTTTTGTTCAAATCAAAGCCTGTAAGTAACATTTGACTCAGACACCAAGGAACGCACAATACAGTTAATCGAAGTTCAGTCAATTCTGAAACAGTATCCTGGTCTAGCGTAATGGTGAAACGTGATGACTGCATCATCATCATCAGTCAGTGCACATCAAATATTGAGTAGCAATTCAGGTTTATGTAACATTTGTAGTGTACTTTGTCTTATATTAAAGAAATAAAGATGGCACAAATACAGTAAAAATGTAGTCCGTCCCTTAGTTACATGTCAGCAGCAACATGAACCTTTTCTTATTAGAGGGGAAACATCAAGAATTCTCCACATTCCTGTAACAGAAAGATGTCCAACCAGCCAGTTTGGGCTGAAGTCGTTAAAACAAGTCACAGACAGAATAAAGCATAAATTACATCCAATTAAATGCTTTTCCAGCAGAACGTTTGAGACTCACGTTACCAGTGACTGAAGCCGGAATAAAGTGCAATGTAGAGGAGTTTTGCCGTCCTTTTTTATGGTGGAGAGGAGAGAGGTCGCCTGTGGATCGTCTTTCATGTGGGATAAGTTTCTGGAGCAGCTCCAGGAGGATGTGAGAGCTCCAGAGAAGAGCAGCCAAAGCCCCTCTGCTTCTGCCTTTGAACTAGAAGAATCTACAATACAGGCCATAATATTGACATTTTTATGCTTGATAAAAATATCATGCCTTTGGATGCAACGGTTACTTTCAGCTACAGCGACAGAAGTGCACCTAAAACAGTATTAACAGCACAGTAATAAGAAAGTCGATTGAAAGCAAACACAGTAAATCTTCCAGGCAGGATGCTGTGAACAGCATTTATCTGACATCATATTCATCTCCATGAAGACTGTCAAATGTATTTGTGTGTTTCTATTCACATGTAGAAGTTGGTTTCTATGGCAGTGTCAAAGTTATAAGTCTGTTTTCTTTTATGAGGGGCGGTATACTTTTAAAATGAGTGATTTTGTCCAAAACCTAATATAAAATGCATGAAGTAATGTTTATTTTAAAGGTCAGACCACAAAAAAATTGCTTGAACTACAGTGGTGCGTTTAACTCCTGAGGCAACAGTGCTGACTACAACAGCAGTCATTAGATTTGGAATTTGTGTAAAAAAACAAAAAAGAAACAAAATGAAATGCAAGGCTTCAATATGTTGAAGAGGTTTGGTTAAAAATTTGACATTTGCTCTGAAATCTGAACACATGAAACAAAACAGAGGAACAGGACTGAGACTTTGGTTAAGTTGTTTCGGCTCTCCTACTGTGGTCCAGCTCCATCTCTACTAAATATATGACTCATGAAGAAGAAAGTGGTGACAGTCGACTGATGACACCGTAGGAATGGGCAAAAACTGCAACAATTATCCTCCTCCATTTGTAAGTGATTATAAAACGTAATCAAAAGAGAACGTGGCCCAAAGGTAAACTCACCTTTATCCCAGAACCTTTGGAACGAATCAAGAATCAGTTTATAAATGAGTTTGTTTATCAAATAGAATCAAGCTGGTCATTGAAAACACATTAAGCCTTTGTCCTGGTGCCAAAGGTTACAATTTGAGTGTTTTCTTAGAAACTGTTCTGACGTTTCTTAAGAGTGTTTGTAAATTACCAAGTGTAACAGCCTCTGCTAGGGTAAACCAGGAGGCTCAAGCTGATGCACTCCACCACACTTAATACTTTAGCCCCTGCAGTTCATTATTCATCCACATTTTCCACACAAAACCCCATTCAAGGCAGCAGATCCAGCTCCTTCAACAAGGTATTTGCAAGTCAGCTTTAAAAACAGACTTTAATTCCAAAGTAAAATATCCAGTGTGTGTCGCTTTTTTATTGTCTATGAACACTTGAAATCACTGACAAGAAAACAAACACTGCCCTGGATTCATATTATCAGAGTTGACACACTTCCTGAGAAGGAAGAGAGAAAAGGAACAATAATGTCAAGTTATTCATGACGTTCATGAAGATTTAAAAAAAAAGAAAAAAGTCTATATTATCCAGACACCACTCCAGCTCTGGAATCAAGGAAATAACAGGAATGAGCCATAACCCATCTGTACAAACAATCAGAGTTCCACTGCAGGTGTCTGCAGCTTTATATAAGAGAGGACCCAATCCATCGTAAACACAATTATTCTAGGTTTCCAATAACAGGAGAGTGACAGTATAAACCGAAGACTCCATTTAAGACCTTATGAGAAAAGGAGCAGACTGTGTTCAGACTCCAAAACTACAGAGACTAAGATGGGACATATTCAAACCCCGCCGCCCCCAAAAAACCCCCACAATAAACATATTAAGATTTGAAGCTCCAGATCATAAAAAGAAAGAAACAAAACAGAGGCACGAGCTGTAAACAGACAACGGTAAACACACACCTCAACAAAGCATAAGTACACTTGGAAAATAAAATCAAATAAATAATAACATAAACATAAACTATATTGCTCCTCATTTCTGATTTACAAACCCACATACTTCAGCAAACACGCGTACACAATACAGTAGATTACACAACATGACGGAAAATCCCAAATTGTGCCACATTAATCCTAATCCTGATCTATGTTCAACCTGTATAAGGTTCCACTTTCCAACCTATCTCAATTTGAATGCCTTCACACATCAATACTGAAGATGCAGTGACAAAAACCAATGTTAACAAGTTAGGCCCAAGAAAAACAAATACGTGTAGGCACAACTTTGACCATCAAAGTGCAGGTGAGAAAATATTCTACTCAACGTTATGCATTTACGTCTCCTCAGATTCCCAAGACTGTAAAATAAAATAAATAACTTTGAGTAAATGTATCTATGAATAAATAATCAGTTTCTAATTAATCTCTCAACACTTTTATCTCAAACCGTTTTCTTCTTTTTATAAATCTAACCTAGTGTTAACTATGAGAAATAATGTTTGTTTTTTTAATTAAACCATGCTTAATAGGCGTTTATCTCTAACCATCTTTTTATATGTACTGTATAACCTTAAAAAATACTTTAAACTGTCCATGCATGTGGTCCTTAATTATTTGATTAATTTCACATCAACATAAGAAAAATAAATAAGAGTAAAACAAAGTGATTAATTCTCTTTGGATAAAAAAGTCTGGAAACTGATCTTAAAACTAAAATTACTAAAACTACTTGGTCATTGAAAAGACAACAACGTCTTTTGGTAAAGTTCTGTGTTTTGTTTTTGTTTTAAGTTGAGGAAGTTAACAGTCAACCTCTTACTCTGTGACAAGCATCGCCTGGGAAAGAAGCAGTCTCATTTAGGAGGGTCTCCTCAAGAAAAAAAATCCACAAGGCATTCCACCACTGTCCAACTGGAAATCCTGAAGAAAGCCCATAGTTAGAGACACGTACTGGGCTTCTGCCTCCATCAGATTGTGAAGTCCATGGAAGATGTGCTTCACTCCAGCTTTGACATCTCATATTTGGTAGTCATGATTTCCTGAAGGAAATTAATAGAAAAGAAAAAGGAGAATTAGATTCAGAGAGAAATCTAAAGAATTAATTTTACTGCTTGTTTTAGCTCCAACTGTTAGCTTATTATTCATACACACCAAATATATTGGTGCTTTAAAACATTAGCTTCTAAATGTTAATGACTCACCAAATTCTTATTTCCACAGAATTTTGCTCTACATGGTAATTATAGACTGTTTAAAATGCAAAAACTTGGGATTTCTTTCATTGGTTCAGTAAAGTTTATGAGATGTTCTCCATGGGTCCTGTTGCAGTGTCGTATACTGATTCTGACCTTTGTTAATGAAAACAGACCCTAGACAATTTGAATTCCTACCTCATCTGAGTCGAGCAGGACTGGTAAAGCTCTGTGAGAACAAACAGGTAAAAAAAAACTCTGTTAGAATCACACATCTGCTTTATTATCTTTCCATCTAATGAATAGAAATGTAATGTGATGCTTACACATCACTAAGAGAGCTGGGAATGTTGTCCTCCACCCACTTCATGTCATCCTCCTGGACAAGTATAAAAAGGAAAGATAAAATTTGTCAACACTGCCATCTGCTGTAGGAAAACGGACATGCAATAGTTTGTACTTATTCTATCAAATCTGGCCTCTTTATCAAATATATTACAAACATTAGTTCCGTTAATGTGAGTTTTACTTACTGGGTGTGTGTCTGCTGGCTTTACTGTGCCATTTGTCTCATTTTTACTTGCTCTCAACTTTATACCATCAGCTGTAAATAACAACAACACCATTGTTTAATCAACACTATATTTGACCACGTTTGGTGTGGAGTTAGACTTAATTTAGAACATAGTTATGCGAACATACAGATGTTTGTAGAGGCGACAAACTCTTCTATTTCCTCATCGTCGGAGTCATCGATAAGGGGTGTGAAGGCGTACCTGAGGACATTCAATTCAATGAACATCAATAACTGAGTGACTGGGGAAAAAACAGAATAGTGAAGTTGTCTTGCCTTTGGTTGTTAGCAGATGGTCGCCATAAGAACATGATGACAAGAAGAATGATGGAGAACAAGAACCTCCAGAAAGCATCCTCCACCCACAGCTCAGTCCAATCCTTTAAACCAAAACAGGTCCCTTTATCATTAAAAGAGGATCCAGATTTTTTTTTTCACATTTTGAATTCTTGGTCAAACACGTCAAGACACACTCACAGACTGGCAATCTGCAAGACGGAATTTCTTGGCTGCCCAACCCATAAAAATGACTGAGGCTGTGGAACACAGAGACAAGAGATGAGATGTAGTTATTAATAGATCATTTACTCAGTGTGACCAAATCCTCACCTCACCTCATGTCTTATATGTTAGTTAAAATAAATACCAACAGCTTGGGAGACACATGTCATTAAGTCAAAAACTCAAACTCTTTGTCTTCACTGATATGGCAGACAGAATTTAGATAATGAAAGCAAAAAGGAACCAAGATCTTGGTTTGATCATATTTAGTTTGAAATATGCTCAGATAGCTCCAAGTCTTCTAATATAAATGTGTGGTTGTGTAACACTTACCAATCACTGCAAATATCAGTGTGTTTGTAAAATGCCTGTAAAGAGACAACTTGACAGGATTTCTCCTTAGCTTCAGAGTCTTGATGGTTTGTGCCAGGCTCACAAAGATGTTAGCAGTAGTCAAGGGAAATGCTGTGTGGCACATACTTAATATACATACACATACATCAATATACAGATAACAGGACAATCTGTTTGCTTAGGAAAGAAAACACCGAAGCAGGAACAAAAGGCTCAAGACAGTAGTAAAAGAAAAAATAGGCAGTTAACTTAGCATTACAAGAGAAGTTTTTACTTACACAGCTTTGTGAAATAAGGGTCTGACTCTGTCATCATATCCTACACTGTCAGACATGTCTTTCTGTCATTACCACAAAGTTAATTTTACTTCAACACCTTCCTGTGAACCAAGATGAAGCCAATTCATTTTAAATAAAATCTAATTAATTAATGATTTAATTCTTATTTTTACTTTTGTCTCTAGTCACTACATTAAATCACTAGTCAATTTAAAAAACATAACATAGTAAACAACTTTCTTGGTTTATTCTAATTCAAGCTCTGTTTTTTTAAATCATCATAAAAAGAAATTAGAGAGGTGAAGTGGCACAGTAAAAGCCATGGGGGGCAGTAAACTTGACATTAAAATTTTGGTTGACAAAGTTTATCAAAAAAAAAAAAAAAGTATAAACATGACAGTGCTGCAACAATGATGGATAAATGATGACACATTTTGGCCACAATTCTATTGGTTCTCTACAGAATTTTTAACATGCTAAACAAAATGCTAAACTGTTCTGGTCTAAACTCAGGAAGGTGAAGAAGCAGAGTAACCACACAAGGGAAAGGTATAGGTGCAAAAAAAGGATATCCACCAGCAAAGAGAGGAGTCAAGCAGAGCCAGAGGAATGTTGGCCAGGAGGGCCAAGTCAGAGTCTTTCGCCTGGAAGGAAGGACAGACCAGGACAAGAAGGACTTATTGACAGAGGTGAAAGGTAAGGGAAAATTCCATACAGGGTGCGTAATTTAAAAAAGAGCAGTGAAGAGAGCAAATATAGTATCATTCACCAAAGTGCAAAGGGGAAAAACAATCACTTAATGAAAAGGCAAGAATCCCCTAATAACTAACAGATATTTCCTTTTTTGGTGGTTGTTTTTAATGCTGCCAAGGCAGACACAGGCAGGATATGAACCAGACGGCACAGGAGTCAATCACAGCCAGACAAATTGCAGCAATAAGAGCAGAGCCGTTGTCGTTACTCTAGATTTTTGACCCCACATGACCAAATATAAAGAAAATACACAAATCACAATTAAGGTTAGTTTTACTTCCAAAAGTTATAAATAACAACAACAAAAAATAGAGCTGTTCCTGCAAAATACTTTTGGTATCAAAAGTTGGAATTAAACACAACAACAAGAGGCAAAAGATAAAAAGGATTCATCTTGTGCTATATTTACTTCAATTTTAAAAGTAAACTTTTCTGCTTGACTGCTACCCAGAATCAGTGAGCTTGTATTTTAACTTCTAAGACCTAACTGACATTTGCATCATCTGATGTATTTTATAATCTACTCACCCCAGTGATCCTCAGAATACCTTCAATACTTGCAAAGGCAAAGTAGAGGACACCAAGCCCCACTACTCTGTGCATCACTGTCCCAAGACGAGGCCTAAAACAAAAAAAGAAAAAGTCTGATGCATAAACACAAATACACAAAATGCATCTTTTATCTTTGAGCACAAAGGTAGCTGACATACTTCACAATGCCATAGCCAAGACTGACGATTATGACGAGGAGCCGTGCCAAAGTCCTCTTGAGGGCAGAGACCAGTTCAGCAAAGATCAACAAGCCTGAAGCTTAAAAAAAAAAAAACACACACAAGGGTGAAAAAAAAATTTGACAGAAGATTTCTGCACTCGATTGTAGCTACTTACTGGCAGAGCCGACAGCATTGGTGTTTTCGTATTCAGCACAGAACACAGCCATCTCAACCATCCCCAGGAATATGACCCCTGCTATCCAGAACTGGATCCTCAGCAGATCTTTCCAGTAGCACGCAGCCCAGGCGAACCACAGCAGTCCATACAAGATGTACATGATGCACATCACCATAAAGAACTGAAAAAACAGCAAACATTTAATTCTTAAACACAAGCAGGGGTAGTTCACTTTCAACATCGAGACCAGACATTTTGCTTGGAGGAGATCTAGACGTGATCATGATTAACTATACTATGAATAGTTGTCATTATTAAGCTACTGTGTAATTGATCAGTTTGAAAATTTCAATTGTTTAATAGCTATAGTTTATTTTACATTTATCACTGGACGCACCGTGATTCACATTTGGTCAATTGTGAATTTGAATAAAGAAATGTGAAGAGCAGAACAGCAGCCAAAACATAATTATTAACTAGTTTGCAAAACCTGATTTTCCTGATCACAGCTCCATCTACTTACAATCATGAGAGGCCATTCTGTGACAGAAATGTAGCCATGGCTGCCTTTCATCACCACATTGACTGGAAAAACAAGAAACAAACCCAAAGTACAGTATTACATTTATCACAGATAATTACAACTTATATTCTTGTCAGTCTGTGCTTGCACCTGCATAACAATTTCCCAAATATAGGATCAATATAGTACACATTTAATTTTTAATTTATTTTAGTTTGATGAAGAGTGAAACAATATGAAGTCAAAAGGAAAAACAAATTCTTATACACTGGTTAAAAAAAGACTATTGCAACTTAGTAAAATGCAGTAAAATCTCACCTGTCAAATTCCAGTAAACATCCTGCTTGTGGGGCACAATCTTGACCACAAGGAGATAAGGCCCATCCCTCCATGTTGTAGCAATGACATTGTCTTCAATGTTAACGCTGCCATTCTTCTTTATGTTGCTGTTCTCCACTTCCTCTGTAATCCATCGAGTGTCATTCTCCGTCTGCAGTAGTAACAATAAGTGACTCACTGTTTAGATGCCAAATTCAACTTATTTTCAAATAAAAATAACTTCTATTCTCTTACCAGCTCTTTGCCTTCGACAGGTGGGACAACTTTACGGGGCTCTGCTTTGGCTTTCTGTGAAAACAAATGAGTGGATGTTACAATGTAAACGAACACAGGGAATGAGTGATAGATGTGTGATTAGACTAATGCACCAAACCTACCTTGAGCACAGGGAAAGAACGCAGTGCACTGTTACACGTTACACGACTGTACACATGTTCAATGTACTCTCCTTGTCCAAGGGGATTCGGATCCAGACTCTCTCCACGACTCAGAGGTGTCCTGTCATACATTTCCTGCAGACAGATCAGTTCAGAGCTCAGCGTTGACTGACAGTCGAAGCTCTAGAAATCGTCAGGTTTTACGCTTCTTGCTTACCTCTATGTTGATGAACTCATTGTGACAGGGGTAATATTTTAAATACCAGTGAACAGTGAAGATCACTTCCTCAGGACAGCCAAATGCCACAACTAAGAAAAAGTGCATAGAAAAACAATTATAAAGGGACGTCACACCTGAGAGAATTGTGATTACCAGCACAGCTCTTCTTTCCTCTTACCTTTTAGTTTAATATCAGTGTCTTTATACATGGACTTCTTTAACAGCAGAGGTCTTGACGTCTGTAGGGATAAGTTAAAAGTACATAGAAGGTTGTATATTTCAATACAGTGTGTCTTTCTGTCTGAAAGTTTGAGTTCAAAGGAACTTCAAAAGAAGTACAAAATGTACGAAATAAATTTGGGAAGTCGTTTTGAAAAAAGCAACAACACAGCAACATGTTTAAACATGGGTTGAACTTCAGATAGATAACTTATAAATAAATACATATTAATTTTCGTTTTTACTTGAAGAAATGATGGTGACAATGATAATAATAATCTTCTAGTTTCAATTTGAAAGACATACAAAATCTTTTGCAACAGTTTCTCTCCTTAGTTTTGATAGCCATCTGCTGCCATCTAGTGAAAGTGTATTTAATTGTTTCACCTGTCACTGTCATAGACAAACAAAGATAAATTATTTGCAATACACAGTTTCTGGATTAAATCACTAGTTTGGTGCAACTGTAATGTGTGAGGCTAAATAGAGTGTAAAACAAACTGACAACTGTGAGTTTAGAAAATATGATGACATTTTGTTTCCTCAAACGTAAAAGGTATAGTTCATCAAGAATGAGGAAGTCTGGTAAATGCTTAAATGACATACAGCTGCAGCCTAGAATCTGGCCTTACAAATTAAGCCTTCGATCTCACTTTTAGGAAACGACCCACAATGTGAGAAACAGTAGACTGAGATGGTTGCAATTATTTTCTTTAATCAATAAACAAAGGCTTTTCATGTCTTCTGTTTCACGTCTTAACGTTTCACGTTTAAAAAACATTGAGGAATTGAAATATCGTATTTATTAACGATATTATTGTTTACAGACAAAAATGAACAGGACTTTGAGCAAGGAACATGCTAAGGATATAATGTTGCTAACGCTAGCAGACCGGTGCAGTAGATATGGAGCTGCTCAACTGGACCTTAACAAACATACTCACGTTTCCTAATGTCATTTTCCATACTCCAGTCTCCGGAGCTCCGTCCACTACATTAATAACGAAGAATAATACAAGTGAAATGAGCGCCCATGGACAGAAAAGTCCTCTACCCGGATAGCTCCACGTCTTCATCCTGACCGAGGAAGCCATGTTGGTTGTGGACTATGGAGTAAGAGAATGTGACATTATTCCTCCAGGAGGCGCCATGACCACAACGGAAATAAAAGGAGGGGGACCGTTAGACTAAAACTCGGTGCCAGGATTCAATTAAAAAAAAATACTAAAAAGGATACAGAACAGTTTAAGAAAGTACATTTACATAGAACACATAGTTTATATTGCATTTTGGAAACATTGCCCATAGCTAAATGTCCCTATTTACCATACAAAAATACATTCTGTTTTACTACTGTTCACCCAAATAATAAATATAAATTTATGAATACAGGTCATGTGTTGTGATCTTATTGTACAGATTTTATTTGTACATACTGTGAACAAATAAAATCTATGTGATAAATGGACGGTAGTTTGGGCCTTACCTTCTCAGTGTATTTACCATAACGTCTTCTATTTAGGGGCACACAAAATTCAGTTTCAAACGTTACAGATTCCAAGTCTTGCGTTTACTATTGTATAACAAAAGGAAGGAAGGAGGGGGGTAAGGAAAGAAGAAAGGAAAATGGACTGATGGTACTAATAAAAGTATTTAATCTCTTTTTGAAAACGTTACTCAATTTTTTCACACACAATAATAAGCCAAATAGTCTTAATAGAATCTTGGCCAAATACCTGACATCATCAAAACAAAGATAAATGAAATATTTTTTTAATATATATCTTAAAGTATACAAGATCCATTTTATAAACATTCTGTACATTTTTATACTACACAAAATATTCAACAAAGTAAACACTTTCACAGTTCATTTTAAGCTTATTGGAACATGTGCAATAAAGCAGACCTTAATAATACTGTTGTCATTTTAAAGCAGGAAATTGCCTAAAGAACTAACTATAGTCCACAAGAGGAATGTCCAGGTGCTCTTAAATTGAATTTAGTGATAATGCATTATGGTGACAGGTTGTTACAGTTTTTAGATGATATTCGGGTTTTGTCATGTGTGGCTGTACTGACACAAGATCAGTGCTGAGGAGCGAAACAAGCATTGGTCCTCAATCTCACAAAAGACAACTGGGGAACTGAGGGAAGATTATTTGTGGAGTTTTTGTTTAAAAAACAATAGCTAAAAAAAGTACAATATAAAAGTCTATTAAGATTCTCAGTCATCCAGGTCATGGTCAAGTTTGAAAGCTCTGTTAGGCAACTGGACGTGAATTTTCTAAAAGAAGATGTTTCACCTCTTATCCCAGAGGCTACTTCAGAATAGAAGAAGCCTCTGGGATGAGAGGTGAAACGTCTTCTTTTAATTATTAGAAAATTCAGTTCCAGTTGCCTAACAGAATCTTCAAACTACAATATAAAAGGTTTAAGCTTGCTTTACACGTTGAAGAATATGTTCATCAGAGTGTATTTTGACAATCGGGAAGAAATTTAGTTTACCCTGTCTGTAAACTTCTTTTACACCTAAGTATTCATGTATAATGTTGGTTTTTTTTTCCATTTTGAGGTAAAAATCTTTCGGTTTCTTCTCATACCCGTAGTGGCAGACATGTTTTACTGGTGCTTGCAGATCCTTTCATTGACTTTGTGTCCGTACAACCACACAATTTTCCAGTACCAATCACTATAGTAGGAAAGACATGTCACTTGTGCCGTGCTCTGTCATTGGTGTATCAGTGTCTATTCCTCCATTTTCTTGTCGTAGAGAATTGTTAGACAAAAGAGGAGTGTCCGCTGTAGGAGACCTGAGGGAAGGATCAGAGGGGATGACTACCACATATCGATCATCTTGCTCTTCTTCATCGTCCTCCAGACTCCCATGAATGTCCGCAGTAATTACTGCATTTTCTGCCACCAATTGGCTGCAGGATGGGGAGGAGCTGAAGACAGGATGTTCTGGTAGAGTTGTTTCTCCATCAGGGTCCTCTTCAGGAAAGCTTGTGTTGATATAAATGATCTGGTCTCTGGTGGAAACTTCTGGAAGTTTCTCTGCAAGCTTTTCCAACATTACTCGCAATTGAGGAAACAATGGTCGGTCCAGTGGATCAGCCCTCCAGCAGCTGTACATGATTTCATATCTAAATGCAGATAAACAAAAAAGACAATTAGACAATCAACAAATGATGCTTTTGTACAGAAACACTCTTTAAAATGGTTTTTATTTCAATGAATTTTGCTCTTTATCGGTAAATAAAAGCAAAACTTCTTTTGGAGCGGCCCAAGATTAACCATGACCTTTGCTGTCATGCCAAAAAGTGGAAGGCACTACATACCAGGGAGTGTTGTCAATATTCACTCTACATTAGTTGAAGAAATTTCTTGTTCTTGTTTTAGTTTTTAAAAATGAACACAATATCTACCATTATCTACAGACGCTTTTCGCTGTTACACTTACAGCTCATCCAAGCAGTCTCCTGGCTGTTTCAGTCTGTGTCCTTCCACCAGGTAGTCATAAATCTCATGGTTTGGAATACCAGGATAGGGCGTCATGCCTCGTGTTGCAATTTCCCACATAGTAACACCGAAAGCCCACTGCAAGACAGACAAAGATGTGTTCATTCTACAAGAAACACATTTGTAGAAAACATTTTTTTATTTCCTTTTCTTACTGAAAAAAATAAATAAACCGTAAACCTTTTCAACAACTAAAATATAGATAAAGCTTTTGGAAAGATCTAAAAATAGTAAAATAAAAGAGCAACAGATTATTATTATTCATCTAATAGATCAAAATGCCCCTGAATTATCCCTATAAAATGATTAATCTATACTTTGTTAAAGTCATAAAGTGTTATTTTTACATTACATTGTTTTAAAATAGGAGCAAGAATGGACACAACAATCAACAATGAGACTTTGTTTCAGACGTCAGAAGCTTCCAAAATGTCACGTGAGTAAACACATGCTCACTGTGGGTGCAGTGAGGAAAAATGTGGGCGTTGAAGAAAATGAAGTAACAAAAAGAAGAAATCATACAACGAAAATAACCGCCTTAAAATGAGTCAAAAGTTCAGATCAAGTTGTGGTAAAACAATCAAGATTGCTGTCTTAATTTAGCAAGATTTGTTTAAAGAGAAACCTTTGAAGACGAACACAGAAATCTGATAGGCAGATCAGATCTAAGGGAATACATTGACTCCAGTGTTCACGTGTGTGCACACCAGTGTGAGTGCATAAAACAGACACAAGCAGATGGAATTACTTACCACGTCACTCTTTACAGTGAACACTCTGTCAGCCAGACTTTCTACTGCGATCCATTTAACAGGCATCTTAGCTATTCTGCCTTGCCTGTAATAATCCCCACTGTAGATTTTCTTTGACAAACCAAAGTCAGCTACACACACCGTCATGTCATCACGCAGCCTTTATGACAAAAAATGATAGAGATAAATAAAAAACCTTTAAAAATATTTTATAGAAAGCCGATATTACTGATTTGTTATTTGGTCATATTTGCAACCTACATGCAGTTGCGAGCTGCCAAGTCACGGTGTAGGAAGTTGCGTCCACTGAGGTATTCCATACCTAGAGCAATGTCGACCATGAACTTTAGGAGAGTCTGTATAGGCAAGAACTGTATAAACAAAGCACAAAGTTGATAATGATTATTTTCACCCAGTTATAGCTGTATTTAATGTACTGTATATACTTCTGTGGTTGACTTACTCTTGGATTCTCTCCAAGGCGTGAACGCAGCAGGAAGCTATGCAGGTCTCCATGTTCCATGAATGGCAAGATGACCATGGGTTTGGGAAAATTCCCAGACCCATCCTCCAAACAAACACCTAGAGGTGAAGACTTCTTATTACATGCAAATAAAAAAAAGAACTACAACAAAGTTTTGCATTTCTACAGTATGTCTCCTACCAAGCAGCCTGATGACATTAGGATGGTTGAAGTCCTTCATGCAGACCGCTTCATTCAGGAACTCCTCAATTTCCCTCTGGGAGAAACTATCCACTGTATAAAGAACCACCACAATAAATAATTATTTGTGAGTCAACTTGTTTAAAACTGTAGGTTCATCAGTGCTGTAGCTGAGTCATGAAAAACTCACACTTCATTGTCTTTACAGCCACTTTCTCTGTCGTTCCATTGGGTTGTCTTAAATGTCCCTCCATTACTGAGCCAAATTCACCTAGAAGTGAAACAATTTCATTGAATTTTCTGTTATTATGACAATAAAAAATAATTAAAAGTAACTCATTCACTCACCTTCTCCAAGAATCTTCCCTATCATGAGTAAACTCCTCAGGATCATCACATCCTGAAGTTTGGCTTGGAGTTCTTCACTAACACCAAGGTTCCCAACTGCAGACATGCGATTAATACAATATTTTATTTTGTGTACTTTAAATGCTATACAATTAATGTTTCAAACCAAAAACGTCATAGTTTCTCTATAAACCACATACAGGAGACTCCTACGGCTGATCGATTGTAGGATCTTTGGGGTTTGTACTCGACAACTGGCTGAGGCTTTTCTTCACTTCCAAACATCTGCCTATAGGGGGCGACAAGGGACAAGAAAGAAAGTCAGGCCAAGAGTAATCAAAATCAACGCAAACCTTTCATTGCTTCACATTCTGCTCCTTCCCTCCCTCCACCTTATAAACACACAAACACTTCCAGTAGCATTCCCTAGTCCCTAACTCTAATCTAAACTATTATAATTATTTCTAATCCTAACAATACCTCTAATCTGACCAGAAAATTAAATCCCGACTGCAAAACTAAATCTTGAATCACATGATACCCTCTCACTCAGTGGGGACCTGCAACGTTCTTCACATTGACAAAGTGGCCTCTTGACCAAAGTATTTTTTCAAATATCCCCACAGGCATAGCTACACAAGAACACATGTATGCACTGCAGACATCGAACAGTAGAACAGTCAGCTGTGTACTGAGATACAAACTCAGTCTGTGACACATTCCTATCCATATCCTGAACACTAACACTGAGTCACAAGCTTGATAATAATGAATTCCAGAGTATTAACAGGTGTTTTTTATGTTTCTCCAGCTGCAGTTATGACAGGGGATGATTAAGAGGAAGCAAACAGTGTTTTTAAGGAAAGTGCCAGTGTTCCTGCTGCAGAAGGACTACACAGCATTCCCATGTGGCCATTACCAGAAAGAAAAAACATAATCTGTACTTTCAATCACATAGTGGAACATCTCCATGCAGTTATCTTTAAACATAAGAAAAGTCTGGGAGCCAGCTGTGGCACTTGGATGGGTTATATGTTGTTTTAAGAGAAAAAAAAAAATCAGTTTTTTAATTAAATAACGGTTTCAGTCAACTAAGTCAGTCATTTTGACTTTTTCATTTCTTTCTTTAATATGGTTGGTAATGTATGGCATAATATTTAATTATTTTACAACCGGATTGGGTAGCTTTAGCTATTTTTTGATTTGAACATTTTAAAAAGTTTTTAAACATTTTGAGCTAATATTTCTGTGTTATATTACAGTATTATTGCTTTGAAGAGCCTACTTAGTTTAAATTACATATAGAACTTTGTTGCCATTTATTATCATGGTAAATATCACAAAGGACAAATTTGGCCGAAAGGTCATCATTTAGGGAGATATAAGGTGAGCATACCTGAACCAGTAGACGGAGGTGCGGTTATAGACACAAATACCAGCCCACAGGACGAGCAGCATGACACAAAAGCTACACACTACTCCCAGTACAACGTAGACAGAGTCTGAAACCCCAGTGTCTGGAATGGACGATGGCGAAACGGCCAATTCTAAGGCACAGATAAAACAAAAAAAAACATAAGCATGGTGGGTGTTCACATATAAAATCCAATATAAAATTGGTTAATAACTGGTTGAGCTCTTGATTATGTTAGAGATAATGATACTTTTCTTAAATTATGCAACAATAAAAAACAAACAGTACATTTATTTAACTTAAACTTAGCCATATACTCATATAAATACTAACAATTTATTGTTGTTTTTCCCAAAGAGGAAAACTTACTGTCTTCTGGCACAAAAAGCCAGACCCGTGGGCTTATCATTCCACTCCCTGCCTGTGTGCACGCTGCAACTTCCACGCTATAGGTCGTGTTGAATTCCTGCACGGGCACAGAGGCCATGGTGTTGTAGCTGTGGATCTGAGACAAAACCCAAGAATTTACATAGTGTAATTTAAAACTTTGCACAACTGAACTCTGTACAGGCAGACAAGCTGTTTTCTTAGATTGATATGACAATTCAAATTTTAAGCCCTTGTGTCATCATAATTCTTTTTAAATCACATTTCACAACAAGTCAATTTCTATGTGAAAAGATTGGAACATTTTTGGTTTTGTTTTCTTGAATACAGACCAAAACACTACAAATTTCTTGTAACTTCAAAAGAAAAACCCTTATAATGTTAACTGAAAACAATCACATTTAAATAAAAGGGAAGAGGACTAACGTTTAGGAGAAGTTAAAGGAGGCAGCATGTGACACACACAAACACTGGCGTACACACACTAACACACACACACACTCCTGTATTTCCCAACACCTCCCGGTAACATCTGAGGTTACGGTCCTTCACTAATGCTGACAGTCTGCCAGAAAATGCTGAACCCATGATTAACATTTTGTCACGTCTGTGCTGACAAACTCAAAGACACGTTGTCATTGCAAGATATAATATATATCACCTCAAGATATTTAGGGAATTCACAAATTTCTCAAATTCTCAAAAAAAAAAACCCAAAACTCAGCTAATACGACATATTAGCACACATAATTTACATGTGACATATTTACACATGTAAAGTATGAATGTATTTTTCTATTGTTATTCTGTAACCTCTTTTGTCACTTGTCATAATCACGTCTGGCATTTGTTCCCAGAAGTCATTGCTAACATTTTCCAATCATATGTACAGGATTGTGTGACATCACCAAACTTACTTGGAAGTACGCAAGAATATGTCACTACATGGCACACATCCCATTGTTTTCCTTTTCTATGAAGTGCGTGATGAGTCAGGTTGAATAAAAGCAACCGCTTTTCACACCATTTACTTCCTGTGACCTCAACACACGGTAAGGCCAGGAAGCAGCCTTTTGTCCTAGAGAGCACTAATGCACTAACAGAAGCACCGGCAACATCATGGAATAACGCCATGGAGTTTTCATTGTTGTTGACAAAATATCATAAAATGAAAATGTCTGTAAATGTCCTTTCTTGCTGCATTGCTTTATGGGAGTGAATACACTGCAAAAAGAGGGAAGATTACATTTTTCATTCTTGCCATATTTGCCCTTACAGATTCACCATCCAACTGTTCATCCACTTCTTTACAGTTTCAGGTTGGAAACAAACGGAACAAATCCTCAGTCAAGGATGATGTACATACTGTACATCAGGGCAAGTATTGGTTGAATTTTACTAATGGATGCCTCACTTCAAATCCATAATAAGGTTTTCCAAAGTCGGAATGTGTGAATTATTTTTTGATAAACTCACTTTTTTCTCATGTGTCCCGTGCCGGACAATAACATCATAACCCCGTAGAATTCCATTTATCTTATCTTCCGGTGGCGGCTTCCATCTTATCATCAGCCATGACTCATTCAGTTGCACTGTGACGTTTCGGGGGTAAACTGAAGGCACTGGAAATGTGACAAAAAAGTAAAATAAGTCATAAAAGAAATTTAAGGGCATTCAATATAAACATACCAAGCACAAAAACTAGTAAAGCCTTTGATTATGGTTTGAAATGTAGTCAATTCCTGGAAAAGCAGTATCATATCATTCAACTAAAATATCTCCCATTATGACTTGAGGAAGGAAACTGATGCAGTTCCACCCTGTATGGACTTTGTGTTTTCTCAGTGAGAACCCTCCCATTTCCTATGTGACCCCTGAGGAAACACAATGAGATTTAGTGGATACCGACGTCTACTGAAGGAGACCAACCACGAGCAGAGCAGGTAGTTACACAACATCCGTAAAATCTAATTATAATAGACTCCTACTGTAGCAGAGGCTTATATTAAGACCTTAATTACACAGTACTACTTATAAAAACCAAAACAAAGTTTTCCAAAGAAACATGTTGGAGTTGTTCTCAAAAAGCAAACACAAATAAGCTGCCTAAATTTTAGTTGCGATGCCTTTAACCTCGCTCCTGTTGCAAATCCCCTGTGAAATACAAACTGTCTTTCTACCAACAACACTTCAAGACTTTCAAAGGCTCCTGCACACACCTCCTTCTGTGGTGTTGCTCTGGATCCACCTTGAGAAGGGAGAAGCCCCCACCTCATTGCTGCAGGAAACACTAATGTTGTACAACGTCATGGACTGGAGCCCAGAGACTTCACACTCAAACGGCGGCACTGTGACATTAATGAATCTGGTGGTCATCACTTCCCCCTTCCGCCGACTCACCTCTTTAACCTGAGAATAGGAGTCCAGTCATTAATTTTTTTACATTCGAGTGACATTGTTAATTGTCTTGTAGCTACTATTAAGTCTTTGATATGAAATTATGTCAGTTATTGTGCATTACAATCCTGTTGAGTGGAAAATAAACACACAAAAACAAAAACAAAAAATGGTGAACCCATGCTCCCCCAGTATGTCCTGCTTTATTGTCTACTTTCCTCTAAATGGTGTTTTACCTTAGTGCTCATGATAACAGAAGATACAGAACAGAACATAAGAGTAATTAACAGAACCCTAATGCCCAAATTATAATATTTACTATATGTTTATAAAACAAGAGAGAAATGGATTCATTTTCCCATAGATTTGTATTTATATAGTTGTACATCGTCGGTGCTGCTGCAGATGTGTGGGCTTACTCTGATGTGGCATTTGGTAAGTGGAGAGAAGCCATCGTGGCCAGGGCTCCAGCTCAACTTCAACTTATTGGACTGGGTTTCCACCACAGTAATATTAGACACAGGACGTGGAAGAACTAGACAACATCATAAAATTCACATTACCTCAGAATACGGGGAAATGTATTAATTTGATAGAATCTTATAAAATGGTAGGAGGAACATCTTACCTTTGATGTTAATATTTGCTTCTCTGGAGGTGGTGACACCCTTGGCGTTGTGAGCTTCACAGCTGAATTCTGTGTATTTGTACACACCTGCATGTGACACACAGGAGAGGACACTGTGTGGTCAGACTTTAATGTTGAGTGTCATAATACACAGTGAATTAATTTACTGTAGTTGGAGCTATTTCTCTTTTGAATGTAGTTAAAACACAAAGAGCACCAAAATACACGTTAGCAGGTTAGTTAGCCATCTCCTGTATGTAATCTATATGCTTAGCATGAGTGGTGGGATTTTATCTGTTAACATTTGACAAGTAAAGTATCATTTTGGGTTTTTTTAATATCCCATAACAGGTACAGGTAGTGTTGTTTTTTTAACTGTGATTTTTAGAGCCAGTAATTAAGTCATTATTCAGTGTCAACAACCAATCCTCGTGGTCATAATAGACTAAACTGTTTTGGCTAATTTATCTAATCTCGGGTCTTGTTTTGTATGAAAGATGAAAACAGGGCTACGGCTCACTCTGAACACTCAAGCAGAAGTGAAAATGAAACCGACGCACTAACTTCTTTATTATTTACATCGCAAAGGTTTCCGCAGAGGAGACTTTCATGGAGATAAAATTGAATCTTTCCTCTGTGATATGCAATCAAAAGTATCACACAATTCCTGTCTTTCAACGGCAACGGCTGTGCATAGAATTTGGACTGGGGTGGCAGCTAGATAATGTCCCTTTGTGCTCTGTTACCCTGTGTCTCAATCTGACAAACCTTTACACAAAGACAAACACAGACTACCAGTGAGAGACGACTGGGACAGACTTGGGTTGTTTTGCTTATGTTTCACTCTTTACCAAGGCATGAAATTCACTTTTTTTATACAAGCTATTGAATTCCTGGTAAAGACCCTTCCAGCCTACTTGTAACTAGTTATATTAAAACTATCCTGTAGCTGTTTTGGCTGCCTGTTGGCTACTAACTTACACTTATTCAGACTAATGATGGCCTGTAACAGTCAATTTACATTTAAAATATGTGTTTTGTGTTTGCTTCTGGGGCCTAGCTGGAAAACATTTGTTGGTTCAAAAATAGTTCCCCATCTTTTTGAATCATTCTGCTAACTATATGTAAACACACCACTTAGTTTTGAAAACCCAGCTACCACCGGGCTGCGATGTTTATACAGTGTTGTTTCTATTTAAAGGCCTAAGAAATGCTAGACAATGTGCATTCCTGTGGTGATGAGAATTTCTGTTTAGAGTTTTGAGTCGACTAAAACTACTTAAGTTTTACCTGCAAAAAATTAAAAGATGAAATTAACATTAACATTAACATAAAGAGTTTTTAAATAAATTACCAACTTAGTGCATTTTAAAAGAACGATGTTGGGATTGTAGCTGAAAAGGAGACATCAGAAATGATGTTTATGAGATTGGGTAAATGCAGAGTGGAAGACGGGATGGAACAACCAAATGTATAATGTGGAAGTGCTGCAGTGTATCCAGCAGCCTTTAATTATCAGGTTTGAGAGCGCTCTGGCTCACTGACCTGCCAAACGTCTATGTTAGATTTCTATTTTTATTTTTAGGCTAAAAACACAGCCACACATTACACTGGCCTTGAATTTGGTCTTTGCTCCATTGGCCTCTTTTATACATTTGAGGGTAAAAAGCCAATTGTGGAAGTAATAAAAAAAATCTAAGACAATCAATAAAATCTTTAGCAAATTCCTTCTTTGCAGCAGCCTGGGGGATGTTTTTCCACCATGTCACAACCTGCTGCTTCCTGTGTCCTCATCTAAGGACTAACATTTAGTTTATTTTAAGATTTCTGTCAATTTTCAACAACAACAACAAACACAATCTGATGAAGCTACACACAATCTCTTTAGATTTAGATTCAGATTTAATAATTAACTAATGAATCTTTAAAAAAACACCTGTCTTAGCACTTTTAGCACCCATATATCATAAATAAACATATTTCCATATTATAAACAAGAGCCTGGCGCCTTAAGCATGACACCCACAGTCATGGATCACCTTACACATCAGAAGCACTGCCACAGTATCATGGAGTCAAGACATTAGATTAAATGTGACCATGGACTAAAAAGAGTGGGTCGCACTGTTTACTCGCACCAGCATTTGATCCTGGACCAAGCTGTGGTAGTGTGCAGGCTCCCAGTCCCCGTGTCCAACCCCTCCCTGCTGTGGTAGTGGGTTGGACTCTGAATGAGGTCTTTGTCCCTTAGGTCAACCCCCGAACAGGCTCTCTGTGCAGCCTTCCATCCTCATGCCAGGCCCAGGTCCTTGCACATGTTGGGCCAAGGCACAGCTCTAAAAATCTTTAACCCCCTCAGCTCTGGGTTAAACCACTACGTGATGACTGCAGCAGCAGTTTTAGCACTAAGAGCAGAGGTTATGTTCCTGATTTTGATGTTCATGTTGCACAAGAGGCGCCGAAATGGAGTGTTCTCACAATGCACCATCAAAAACTTTTTTTAGAAATAATGCAATAAATATTTGGTTTACTTTAACAATTCCTTTCATTTTTAATGTTTTAATATAAGGTCTTTAAATCTTGGACTCACAGAATGGTCATAGCAACCATGACAAATAAAAAACCTAAAGGTTGGATATTTAATGTTTTATTCGATTGTTGTAATGATTTTGTAATGATTTATCATTGTTATTATTATTATTGTTATTCAAGTCACTAAGCACTTTATTTATGAAAAAGTTGTTGAAAGATAGAAGGACTGAGACATAGCATATTTCACGGCCCTTGTTGATGAACTAGTTTCCCACTTTGCTGCCAGTTGTACTTAAGGAACTAACTATAGGTACTTCTTTAACTTAATCAGCTGATAGAACTGTACCTCCACCAATCCTTGGGCGACAGAGTGACAACAAAGACGTTGAACCTTAAACATTAGCCTTCACTCGTGACCGCTGTAAACCAGTAACACTGCCCTAGTGAAGAATTCCACTGCAGTTACCAGGGTACAGATGCTGAGGCAGCACAGATCAGGCAGAATGGAAAGCGCCAACAAAGCAGAGAAATGAGCTGCCTTAGTGAGCCATTACTAAACAATTCTTCTAACGTCATGCTTCATCTGGTCATTCCCAAAATTTAAACAACCAACAAAAAACAAGAAACACACATGAATGTGACTTCTTGTTCTTCCTACCTGACACAGAGTAACTGCTGGGAGAATAAAAGAAGTCACTATCAGGTAATCCATTACGGAGCCACCGAATCTGAACGGGGTCTGGAGGCCCAACCGCCTCACAGATCAGTGTGAAAGAGGTATCTCTGGAGACGTTCCTGTCCTCGGGTTGACGGATAAATGTGGGTAAACCTGCAGAAAGTCAAAAGTGTGCTTTGCGTTAAGAGATTTGAGAAAGAGGACGAAGGATCTGTGAGCATCACGATGAAACCCACCATTCACTTCAATAATGATCGGTGAGGACTCCACAAGTGTGTTGGCCACACTCAGTCGGCAGCGATACTCCCCGGCATCCACTCTCTGAACATAGTTAATGCTGTAGTACAGCACAAGAGGAGAGGTCATCGCCATCGTCATCAACAACAACATATCCAAGCAATAAATACTTGATAAATGAATGCTGTAAAGCTGTAAAGCTTTCTCATGATGTCTCACACACCTGACAGTGGAGAGAAGAGTCGCGACTCCATCTGTGATGGTCTGCAGCTCATTGATCACCACTTGACCGTTAGCTGCCAGGTCCTGGCCGTTCTTCATCCACAGGATGGTGGGTTCCACCCTGGGATCAGGGATGTCGATAGAGCAGTTGAATTTTGTCTCATGTCCCTCGGACAGCTGGATGGAGTTGACGGTGGGTTTGAAGTGCAGCTGTCGGAGCTGATCAGGCCCCAGGTAAAACCTCTGGACTGGAAGAGGCTGTGGGATTTTGGGTGGACGGTGGATGCTGTCTACAGGCGGTTTCGCTGCATTTGAAAGGAATGCTGGGTTAGGTGTAGTTAAAATAGACACAATAGATAACAAAAAATATATAAATTGCATTGCACTACTCATTACAAAAATTTAACAGCCAAGTGTCAATATATCTATAAATTTTTAACTATATCTTAAAAACACAAATATTCACTGACACATACCCTCAGTTGATAAAGATTTTCCTGGTCAAAAAAGTATTTTTATCAGATACTTTTATAGAGTTGGAGCTAATATGCTAATATGTTTTAGCCCCCATTTGAATTAGAGCTGAAACAGTGGATTTGAATTAGGTAATTATATAGCTATTACATTATTTACTTCATGATTTCAACTTATTTTCTATGATACAAATAGTTTGGAGAACTTTGTTATGACCAAAACAGTTCAAGATGACCAATGAAACCAAGCCTACAAACATAATAGAGTTAGTGTTTCCATGATTACTTTTGTTAAAACAAAGAAAAATCGGATACGAAGTTGGCAATCAACTATTTGTTTGTCAACCAGTAATTCTTTTGGACATTGCAACTATCTTTTTAACGATGTTTTAGTTATTAATTGGTTTTTAGATTAAATCATCAGAATACTATTTTGTATAGTGTCCCTTAAATAAACCGTGACCATGTCATCAATTTATAGCTGTTGTTTATTTTGAAGTAGCAGTCCACATATGTGAGACATGCGGAAAATAAATACAAAAATATATATAAACATATTTCACAATATATAAAAAAGACTTTTGAGTGTGTAAATGAATCCTCTAAGCTCCACATACAGTTTTAGAGGCATTTTATTCCAGTAAAGCTGTTCTCTGCTGCTGTTGCAGCCACGTTTAGGTCACACTAAGCCTCAAATCTCACTTTAGAGAGAAACTCAAATGGCCTTCAAACAAATATCACGAGAAAACAAACAAGTACTGACCCCAGACCGGACTCCCGGTCAGAAACAGCAGCGTCGCCGCAGAGAGAAAAAATCCAAAACAGTCAAAAGTTGACTTCTTCTTCTTCTTTGCCATGACTTAAAATCCTTTCACCGCTGCTGCTGTTGCAACTGACGTTTGTCAAGCAACAGCCTGAAAAGCCTTCGCTGTCTTTATTTCCACAGCAAAAAGCGACAGTTATTTAAACTCCTATATCACACGTACTTTCAGCTGAGAGAGAATGATGTTGTTACTGACCTCAGATCAGGACTAGAGAAAAACCTTTACCTAAATCCACCAATAGCTGGAGGAACCCGTGGAGGCGGGGCTTACTCACCGAGGAATGTGTGGAGCGAACGAAATGGAACAAAAACACTGCAGTAAAATAACAAATGAGTTGGGGGCGCATAAAACTACTATAGCAGCAGTGTCCAAATTAAGGCTCGGGGTCCAGTAGTGGCGCTTAAATGGGTTTTATTTGGACTGTGACTTTCTATGGCAAAGGGTTCTCAGAGGATTCTTTTTAAACCTAAAGAAGTTGTTTTATCCTCCTTTATCATTTCGTAGTTTTAACCATAAACCTGGTCTGCACCAAGTTTTCTTTTTGGGTAGTCTTTGTTTATTTTGATACTAATTTTCAGCTAGTACTAAACTTACAAACTGGCGAATGTTTTTGTAATTCGATTAAGGTTTTTCAGGCTATTTTGTTTGTTTTTTGTTCACTCTTAGCATCTTTTTTGAATTTTTGATATGTAAAATTATCACAGCCCTGTTTCTTTTCACTGTTTCTTTGTTGTTTTTTGTTTGTTTGTTTTTTTAATCTTTTGGCAACATTTAGCTGGTTTGTTATATGGTACGAGAATCAATCTGTTGATCTATCAATCTATTTCTTGTCCTAACTGTAAACAATTAAACAAAAAATGTTCTCAAGTTCTTGTTTTTCTTTTTTTCTTTTTTCTTTTTTTTGCCGTTTTGTTTTATTTTATGCCAACCTATAGTATATAATTTTGCATAAGTTAACTGACTCTCATTACCTATCACTCTACCTACTCATTAGTAGTAATGAGTAACATTTAGTTTTAGAGTTTTTTTATGTTAACTTGAACCCTTTGCAGTCTTACATTTAACTTTGTACTTTTTCCTTTCTTATTTGATCGTGATACACTAACTTTATTTTTTATTTAAAAAATTTACATCGTTTTGTTTTTGTACAATACAAAAAAACAAAACAAAAACAAAAAACACAAGTAACTTGCTCAATGACAAATAGTTTATGCTATGGGTAGGATATGTCAGTGCAAGTTCTCCACCAAGTGGTCAGTCTAAGATACTGATAATTCTGTTATATAATTTCAAACCATTTGAATTTTATTTTTTGTTATACACGTTTATTAATTAAAACCCAACAATGGGACAGTTTTGTTCTAGCAGCAGCAGTAGAAAGACACCAAGACAGTAAAAAACTAAACTGAACATTTCCATGTGTTTTAATCAAGACGGGGTTCATATCTCAACAAAGAGTCTATTTATCTGCTTATTTATCCTTCATGGCCTTCTGTTAAGTACAATAAAACAATAAAATGGACAAACTTTGACCTAAGGCTGCATTGACGACTGATGCATTCCATGTCATTTGCAGGCTGAATGAGATGTAGAGTTAAACACCACTGGTATCAGTCAGACCTGGGTTTTACTGTTAGACCACTGGTCTAATAAATGACACACCATTTTTAAAAATTCTGTTAACACATTTAAGGTTAAAACACAGTTTTCTCAGCATGACTTATATCAAAATGCTATTTTATTTTGCTATTTTGATATGTCTTTTTTTATTTTTACAAAAGTGTCTTTTGTCAACTTTTGCATTATTAGTGGGCAACAGTTGTGCTTATTGGTAAAAATATTTTTATGGTTGAAAGCGTCTTCATTCTTGACATACAAGCTGTTGTTTAAAAGTTCAGGTCTAATGATCCACAATTTATTTCAGGCAAGTTAGTTTAGAAAGGTTGTTGAATATCTTCCTGCCGATGTGCCTCAACCTTTTCATGTTGTGGATTGAAATGTGATGCAAAGAACATTGTCAGTCAAGTCATACAGGATTGAAGAGATTGTTCTGTTCTTTTTTTAGCAAGACAAAGGGAAATACTTTCAGACAGGTAAAGAAGGTTATTAAAGGCTAATGTCTGTTTTCTTTCCAGGGTTATGTCTGTGGAGGCTCTCAGTCATCCAGGCCATCCCTCCAGTTGCCTTAGATGTAACTATTTTTGGATTTCTAGGGTTATATTCTCACAGAGAAACACAAACTTAATGATAAAATAGTCCAATTTTTTTTTAAAGAAAAATGCATTTTTGTATTATAATTATGTATTAGCGAAACGGTGCTGTTGTCTAATGTGGATGGCACTTGGAGAGATGGGTATTTTGGACGTGGTACCTAGTGCAAAAAACACTGGATTATTGTCACTGGCCATCTTGAAATTTAACTTTAAATAATGACATTCAACGGTTAAATATTTGCATATTCTACACAGCTGGTATCTTTTTCAGAAATTGTTAGTTATGTTGTGCATACTTATTATTTTATGTGGGTGATATCCACTAGATGGCGACAAAATGTGGGATCACGTAGATTCTTAAAAATTCTGTCAAATCTAATCGTTTTAAATGAAAGACCATTACCTTACCTTACAAAAACATACCTTACAAAAACAGCAATTAGTCTTCCTATCATTTTTTTCCTTTTAGGCGTTTCTGCAACCAGAATTTATATACTGGCATTTTTGAATAGAATAGCTTTTCTTTATTATTATTAATGATGTACTTTAAATATAATTACCCGAGACCCTCCAAAAACAATGCAAAGGTAAAAATACTTTTCTAATACATAATCATACAGGAATATAACATTTGTGAGCCACATTTGAACTACACACAAAATCGCAGTTCTAGTGTATTCGACGGTACGTAAAGACAGCACAGACAACCAGGAAGTGGGTTTGGTGAAGTCGCTTTCGAATGCTGATCTGCAGTCAGCGATTGAAAGAATTTATGCAGCAATTCAAATCGTAAACTGATTCCAAGTCAGTACAGACGGAGAGGGTGGTAAAGGAAGTCGCTGCTGCGGCTATCAAAATTTATAACCAGACGTAAAGTACCAGCATTTGTTCAAGTCTTTAGAACTACATTTTCCCATAATCAGTCTATAAGCCAGTAGCTAGCGATGGACAAGCTTCGTCGTGTGCTAAGCGGTCGAGAAGAAAACGAAGAGTTGGGTCTGACTGCACAGGCAAGTTACTGTATGACAGCTCGTGTTGCTAATGCTAGTGTCATGTAAATAGATACAAAATCTGTGTTGGGTTTCATGTGTTTCATGTGCTTGCTTCTACGTAGTTTTATTTTCTTTCTACGTTATTTACCTTTGATCAGCAAACGTACAGCTCTATGTACGACTTCTTTCTACACTTCACGTCAAACTAACCATTTCTGTCTTCTGTGAATGTTATGTTTAATAAACTGCACTTGCTTTCCAACGTATTTTATTTTACACGCGTCCACGATGAGAAGGACTTGAGGTAAGACGATAAGCTGAACTCTGTGTTTTGACGTTACGTTACTGTACTTGTTTATTTAAATATTAACGATATTTGTGGTCTACCGAAGTCTATATTCTGTCTAAACGTATATGTATATATTTCCAGATGTTGTATGCATTTTGGGTACATTAAAAAAAGGTTTCTTTTGTAACCGGAACTAACTCCAGAAAACAAATGTGGCCCAATATTGTGTCACATATACTAATACTGCAATGTCTCGCAGTCATAAAGTGGACCACATTTGGACTTTCTTTATTGTCATTGCACAGAGACTTTGAAATTTAGCATCAAGGGTTGGGCAATGAATGACATGTCACATATTGAAGTAATAAAAAATTAGTTGAAATGTGTGTCTGCACTTGCTAGCACTAGACACCAAACTTTAGTAACTGAAGTGTTTTTACCAACAGCAAGTTTATCTTGTTGACAACAATCATAGGACCACCTGCATGTATGTAGTAGTGTTTCAAGTGATTATATTGGTGTTATATTTACCATTTTTAAGTTAGATCTGTGACTAAATAACTATCTGCTTGACTTCTGATTATCATACGTAGGAAAGCTCTGATTCTTTGTGCATGTCAGCAGGTTTGTCTTGTGACATCCTACCATTGTTCTCAACAGGTCCTTGATGCCTCGACCCTCAGCTACAGCACCAGGGTGAAGTGGTTTGCCATAACCTTCGCCGTAGGCGTCCTGTGTTCAATACTCGTGAGTGTCTTTGCTTTTGAAATCAGCTTTTTGTATGTATCACTCAAATGTTTGTCATGAAATGTAGAAACTACCACATACTGTAGCCAAAGGCATTTTCTCTTATGTCCTGTACAGTGAGGAAACAGTTGTAGGCCCTCTTTAAAAAAAAGTTTCTTCCTGTGCTTTTATATAATGCAGGGTTTTTACTTAGTCAACACATGAGCTTTATTTAGTTGTTATACAGTTATAACAGTTAGATCCTGAGCAGTGGTGGCTTAGTGGTTAAGGATGCAGACTTTGGTCATGTTCAAGTGCACTAGCTGCCAAGTTACCACTCAGGTGCTCTGAGCATGGCTCCGTCCCCTCACACTGCTCCTGGGCAGCCTAAAGCTGCCCACTGTTCACTTTGGTGATGGGTTAAAAGCAGAGGTCACATTTAGTAGTGTGCAGTGGTAGGCTGACAAATAGTTCACTTTCACTTTATACAATTCTATTCTGCACACATTATTTAAATCAACTTAATTCATTAAACTCGTTCCAGATTATTTATTCACGTGCTGACAGTCTGAGAGAGAACCAGTTGTTGCCGCTGTTAGTTTTAGGATTTCTTTTAAAATGTTTAAAGAAGAAACATCTCCGGAAGCATCTCCACCACTGTTTTCCTGTTGAAATGGTATTATGTACAGTATATGTCCTACTCTCCTCCTTATAAAATAGGCAACTTCTCTATGACCCATTTGTTTTAGTTTGGACTCATCTGACCAAGCCAAGTCTTGCATAATGTGCTCATGCTTCCCTTTCAAGTTCAGTTTGTGGCTTTGCACTTAAGATGACAGGATGTTACTTGGTTGTTACTTCATTGTTAAAGCCACTTAGTCACAATTCACACTGGTTTGAATCAACCTCTCTCTGGAGGCCTGGTGGTAAAATTTATTGGGATATCTGTCAACTAAAGAACAAACTGAAGTCTCCTTGTGCCTCTCTCACCCTAGATCATTTGCACCACCTACAGAGATTCTACTTAATTCTGGATTGTTTTAACACATTTTTTCACTAACTGTTATCATAACACTGTTATCATATGTATGCACTACATTTCAATGTCTTTACAGGGAACAGCATTGTTATTCCTTTCAACCAAGCTTTTTGCTGTTTTCTACACACTGGGGAATATTGCAGCGCTCAGCAGGTAAGCCTGGTTTAGTTGTTAGCGCTTCTAGTTTTATATATGTAAAGCCAAATCTTACTTCAACAAATATTTTTTTATTTATTCTAGTGTCATAAAAAAAAAATTGAAAACTTTTCATAAATATCAGACCCAAGGCAGTTATTTCCAAACCTTACGACAGCGCCCCCTTTGTCTGAATAGGATTGTTGTCAAGCCTTCCCCCCACATGGTCATTTTTGCAAAAAAGTACAAATCATTGCAATTCTTTTACCGCTGTGCTCCAATCAAAAATGTAATGAAATTCAACTGAATTAACCTGCTTCCTTTCACTCATGCTTCTCATCCACGTTAGAAAGAATGCTTGGATAGTGTTTGTTAATTTTATCTCCCCTGAACTCATCATTTGCAGTACTGTGGAAAGTTATGAAAAGAACTGACCATATATGGATGACCCACTCTCTGTAATCTGCCGTTATCACAAATTACAGGAGAAAACCAATAGGAAAAGACGTCAACGTCAATACACGCGACTCACGAGTCCAATCTGACAGATGTGACACTCCACAGACGTTCCCCACTCACATGCTGTATCTCTGCTGACTCCTCGAGTGCTTGTCTCACCAACAGAAAGAAGCTTTTGTTGTTTCTTTTTCTGACATCACACACTCATGGTGTGGGAGGTTATGAATGTGTAATTGTATTGATTTCCTGATAACTGTCTAAAATTCCAAGTGGATATTTCTGAGCATGCACGTTACGAAATAAGTAACAATTTCATTTGCAGTTTTCTGTGTAGACATCTATTAAACCACATAAAATAATGATTTTTTTTTCTTTTTAAGCACCTGCTTTCTGATGGGGCCATTGAAACAGCTGAAGCGAATGTTTGAACCAACAAGACTGATAGCCACCATTGTCATGCTAGTATGTTTCCTACCATCTGCTGTTTTCACCTGGACTCACCTTTTTATTATATGTTTATATGTATATATAAATGGATTTGTGTATATGTATATACGTATGTGTGTGTGCTGTCAAAATGACCTGTTGATCGGATTAATTCATTAATTTGATTAATCAGGTTATAACTTTAATGAATGGGCTGAATGACACGCACCAAGTATCCAGAAGTCCACCCTTCATCAACTTGTCTGTGCTCTTCTGATACACTGTTGATACAAGAACCTTTTGTTTCAAGATGCAACTCCTAAAAACATCATCTCAACTCTGCACCTTTATCTTGACATCTTTCCATATAATTAATTAAATCATTTGGATTAGTCACAAGAGAAAAATACCGTTACCTGCTGTACCTTTTACCTGCTAACGCTAAAATATTTCTCTTCCAGCTCTGCCTTGTCTTAACACTGTGTGCAGTCTTCTGGGTAAGAAAAGCAAATATTTTACCCATGTTAGAGTTCTGTCATTTTCAGGTCATAGCTAAAAGAATAACTGATGTGTTTCAATCCACAGTGGGATAAAAAGGGCCTGGCCATTATCTTCTGTATTCTGCAGTTTTTGGCCATGACATGGTGAGTGTGAGCTGTCTTCACAGCCCTGCAGCTGACAATCGATTGACTTGTGTCACACACACACACACACTCAGACAGAGAGCTCTTTCATGCTGTAGAACTGTGTTCATCATTGTATTAAGTGTTTTTGTATTAAGTATTATGTATCTGAAGCCTTAGGAGGATTATGAAAATATTGGCATTCATTGTTTATTATTGGCTTTATGGAGTCACCAAAGATCTGCTGTGTTGTATTGTGTAGTTAATAATCTCCTGTGTTGTTAACCATGATAACAAAATGATTAACAATATTTTTACTTTGCTTTGCCATCAATATGATATGATAGGATAGCACCAAGAGACATTCAGATTACTTCACAACAGCAACTTCATGTGTGTTTTTGGAAGATTTTTGTCTTTTAAACAAATGTAGCTCTTTTCTTGACCCAAAGCCTAAGAACGAAGTTATGGTTCAGTGATAAGATTGAATTTCATATTTCGACTGGAAAAGCTTGACCCTGAAGTTACTTGCTTGAGAATTGTCATCCTTTAGATGCAAAACGTTTTGGGGGTTTTCTGCATCTTTTCGTCCTAACGCCTCTCAAAAATGTTTTTTTTTCTAGCGCTACTTTTTAATTGTATTATTCTTTTAATCTGTTTCACTTGTTTCCTGAGTGAATCTGAAAAGCTTTAAAAAAGGTAATACAAAAAAGGTCGTTAAGTCACTCTAAGCTTAGCAATGAACTGCTTCATTTGTGATTGATGTGCATTAGCATGTCAGCGCTTGTACGTCCCTTCATTTAGCAATATTTGCACAGCCGATACAAAAGAGTTCAGAATGTTGTGATTGCGAGTGAGCGTGGAAACACAAACACTGACATCCTAGAAGGGAGAAGGTCGGACAGTGTGAGCGCATCAGTGAGCAGGACGCCGTAGGCTTCCACTGCTGACTTCACTGCTTTCACACATACGTGTCAGACGTACACTTCCGTTCTGCCTGCTTGCTCAGAGGCATCGCCATGACAACCACAAGTCACACATCCCCAGACTGATTCATAAGTGACAAGGAACAGAGTGCACTCCCATACAGAGAAGAAGGGTGAATCTGTAATGAGCCTTTGACCCATGTACCTATAATCCTCATTTCATATTGGCGGTATATTGAGGACAAACACACATGATGTTGCTGATGAATTTGCTTCTCCACATAACAATGAAAGGGAGAAACCCACTTAAGCTAATGTGTCCAGTCCTAAATTCCCAATAACGTCTTTAGTTCCTTCCTGGTTGGTAAGTGTTTAATGGTTTTGGTACAGATTTACCAGGTATGTGTTTCCTGACAGTTTCACTGCCTGGACAACTAATAGGATGACATTCCTTCTCAGGCTTGGGCCGTGGTTAATAATTCAGCCGCTTGACCACATTCCTCGCATATTCCACATTTTATGTGTGAGATCAGGTGACATCAGACTGTGTCCCTTGTGATGTAATGTTGAAGATACTCTGAAAATATTCACTACAGGCCTTAACACTGGGTTATTTTCCCACTAAGTCCTGTTAATAAAAACAGCAAGCACTGTAATTAAAGTAATTGATCTGGTGGACTAGTTTAATGTAATGTAATTGTAATTAGATTTGTCTAATGTAATGCTAATAGCTCCCTTGTCCCTCCATTGTCGTGTTTCCTTCATCCTTATTGTCAATAATGGGTTTTGATACTTCAGTCTTTGTTGTGCTGATATTTTTTTTTCTTCCTTTCAGGTATAGCATCTCTTACATTCCATTTGCCAGGTAAGCATTGTGACATTATGTATAATACATGTCCTGTTGCACTGGATTTGGGTGATGTTGACTCTGTGTAATGTTGTTAGGTTTATGTTTGAAATTTACAATTAAATCTACATTAAAATAGAAATATAAGTAATTATCCCATCTCCCTCAACAACTTCTTCTGCTGATTCTTTCTACTTTGGTTTATGTGAACTCATTGTTTTTTATAGTATAGTAAAAATATATCAGAATAAACCATCTTCTTTAGAAACATGTAAAAAATAAATAATGATGCCATTTTACTTAGTTGGTCTAAAAACTATGATCTATTTACTACAAACAATTTGTCTTCTTTTGTCAATGGACATTGACAAGAAGAAAAATTGTTATACTTCTTCCACTAGGTGGCAGCAGATGGCTATAAGACTAAAAAATGCTCAAAAAATGAACCTTAAAACTGGTGGAGATGTGTGTCTTTCTTCAATTCCTGCAAGTATATCAACTAGACTAAACAGACCACAAATAATAAATAAGTTAATTCCTTTCTACGACTAAGTGGGGTTTTGTTTTGTTTAAAATGGGTTTCTGACCAGAATTCTGACCAAAATTGAAGTTTTTTCGCCATTCCATAGCTGTTGTTACAAACATAACAAAAGATGTGAAACCAAACCCTCGGTAACGCTGTCATTCCTGTTGGCATTTTCACTGTCCAGCGACGGTCACTGACATCATTACACATCACTGTTTGTTTGTTTGCTCTATCTTTATGTTATGACAGCAGTGCAGCCACTGCTTCACTCCCTTAAAGGTCTCATATGTTGGACTCCCTCTGTGTTTTTATCTGGAGTCCAGGCTGAGGTGTGATGTTTTGTCTCCAGCTGTAAGCAGGGTTGTGACTGCCACGGTGTAAGGTTCAGACAACACCCCCCACGCAGCTCCCACAAGTGCCTTTTGTGTTTGAGCAACCTTATAATCCGTTCTGACAGCTGCGAAAGACGAACTAAAACACCCCCGAGCTCCCCCTCCTCTAACACGAATGCTAATGCGGTACAAAGCCCAGACAACGACGTTTCCCATTCACACATTCAGAAACTGAATTCCTATGGAGAGATGACAATCTAAGAGCTGTTACTGAGGCCGTCCACTGAAGCACCAGGGGTCACCTGTGTTGTTGTTTTGGTTCTTGCATTTTTTTTCGTTTAATTTTGTCATCATGTTATCCCAGGCTTTTTGTAAGCTTCTTATTGTAATCCATTTTTCATTTAATATGTTTTTTATTATTTTGTTGTTTTTAAATACAATCTGTGTGTTTTCATCAAATACCCCTTTACAAAAACATCTCACACAGATATGGATGAAAATCTCCTGCTGTTTATCTCTGTCACCTGGTGTGTGGTCAAAGAAATAATTCTGTTATGCATTTCAAAAGAGTTTTCTATTTATAAACTCTTGCCTGTAAACCAGGGAATGAAAACCTGCTCCATGAGCTTTTCTAACTCTGCTTCAGGGCATTGTTTGATATTTAACTAGAACTCTGCCAGAGAAACTCTGGGACTGATGATTTGTTTTTTCATTAAATTGCAAAATAGAACAAAAATGGACAGGCTTACAGAAAATATGAAATCAATCAGTTTAGTTGAGATTTATTTAAGCTAAGGAAAGCAATACCAACAGGAGAGAAAGATCAATCCCCTTGTTCTTTGTTTTTCTCCTCAAATGTGAAAACCAGACCTATACGCAGCCTTGGGCCACTCCCCCCGTTGTTTCCCCTTTAACCTTGGCAACTACCTCACCTTCTCCACCGCGACGAAGGTGAAGTCTGCATAGCAACACACTCAAGCAAACGGTGTGAATTGAAACAGAGTAGGCATCGCTCTTATGGTTGCCTTGGTAA
Organism: Cynoglossus semilaevis; assembly: GCF_000523025.1. NCBI lineage: Eukaryota > Metazoa > Chordata > Actinopteri > Pleuronectiformes > Cynoglossidae > Cynoglossus > Cynoglossus semilaevis. The sequence continues at coordinate 12,862,929 of NC_024318.1, read as the reverse complement.
CGGCTGGTAGTGCGTCATCTTTGAGCTCAGACGACATTGAAGAGAGGGAGCCCCCATCACCCTCTGACTCTCTGAGCATGTGGTGCTTCCCCACCACAACACACTCACTTATTCATGGCCTGCTTCACCTACATTGCCTTTTTTGTCACTTCATATTGTACATGCATGACCAAGCTTTGCGCCAGACTGATTTATTTATTGCAGGAATGGGTGTCGGAATAAAAATCCATCTGTCGTCCATTTTCTTTTATTTATTTATTATATTTTATTACCTGTCTTGACATTTTGTCCTTTGTTTTTCCAGGGACGCTGTAATGAAATGCTTCACCACCTGTCTTAACTAGGACTCTGGAGACCACAGTTTCATTGGAAGACTGGTCCAAATATGCAGGCAGAGATCTGTTGTTTATAGAGGTGTTTTTGAGTTGTTGCTGTGGCGGTTTTGTACTGTGAATCATGGCTTACTATCTGATGGTTTGTAGCAGTTTATACACAGGCTAGACTTTCGATGTGTCAGGAAATGAGTGCCTTTAATGCTTAATATATTTAAAGATATTCCTTTATTTTCCAAGTATTGTATATCCTTTGAATGCAAGGAATCATGTTGTTAATGCTTTAGACCTGCGTCCTGAGTGCCTTAACAATTTGTACACACCCACCTCCACACACATACATATACACATACACATACATGCATGAGTTTGTTTTGTTTTTTTGGTGAAATTTTGATCTGTTGAACATCCTAAAATAGGATTCACACAGACTCAACTAAATGCTTCATACTCACTGTGTACAGGGCAACTTTAAGCCTCTGCTTATCTACACTATAAAGCATTGCTTTCCTAGTGAAGAAAAGTAAAGTCAAATGGAAATAAGTCAAAAGAAAATAAGAGCAGAACTATAAATGGCATTTAACTAGAGCGGTCATTTTTTTATCTTAACTTTTTATTTACATTTATTTAACCATTTAAAATTAAAATTATTTTTATTTGCCTCAGGCTGACCCGGGGCAGTTCCCCCTGCCCCAGGAGACTGTGCTTTAAACACAGCTCCACCTAAAAGTGCCCCTAGTTTGTTAGTAAGCAAACTAGTTGAGCCAGGTTGTATCCCCTCTAAACAAACTCAAATCAAAGTGCTTCAGACTATTGCAGTCTCGACCAGAAACCAATAAGCTGTTAGTTTTGTTAAGCTTGCTAGATCTCGGTTGAACATCACACCAGAAAGCTGAAGAGATGCATTCAGGTTTGTGAAGAATAATCTGTTTCCCACTGTCTTTTTTTTTTCTCTGAAAAAAAAATTCTGAACTAGTTGTTTATGCGAAATACTAACACACTTAACTAATGTTTGTGTTTTTCTTCAGTTGATTTGTGTCCCTCAGTGCAGGGAGGGGCCATTTTTTGAAACAAACACAAGATGAACTTATTCTGATTTATGACTTTTATCATGTATTTTCATTTGTTTCATACAATTGTATGTAGACTGGTTGCAGAAGTGAACATGGGAAAATATTCCAGAAGTGCTCTGATGGTTTGGATGCACTTGGATCACATGGGAATCTGTGGGGAAAAGGAGGCTTCAATATTTTACCGGGGAGTCAGTGGTCTTAATGACACGATGTCCATTTTATAGAAATATAAAATAAACCATCACAAAAAACAGTGACTTTACCTCATTGTATAATTTATGTTCTGTTTTCAAACAAACTGGATTGTAGTAGTTTACTAGCTTTCATTAGTCATAACCATAATGACATGAATAGACTGGTCAGTATTGTAGAATCTTAAGCTTAGTTTAAGCCTGCTGCTAGTAGAACATACCTTATACAGTATGTACCCTGTTTTATCATAGAGTTGTATTACACAGTACTTCAAAATCTTTGTAATATTCCTTCTGACATTCTTTACAATTAGATTGGCGTCTTTTTGTCTTATATGACCTGGGGCTCACAGTTAGAGCTGACTGTTTTTGCTCTTTGCTTTTTTGCATTTTATGATGATATATGATATTTTCTTTGAAGACACTCCTGCAATTAACTGAGATCTGATTCTCTTTTGGCGTTCCCTCATTAAACTCATCTGTGTATATTTAATGTGTGTTTTGACACCTTTGCCTCCCATTCCCATTATTCGCCCCAAAATCTAATCAGGTTGCATTGAAATGACTTCTAACATTTAAATGTGGTCTCCTGGTAGATGTCACAGTGACCCAGTTTATTACGCTTCTGTGAGTTTTGTGATTTTAATGTGACCCTAATAGCTCAGTATAGCTCACATCCGGTTCTCCATGTTCCTCTCGAGTGATGGCATTGCCTTTTGAGGATGCGGTTGTCATGACAACCTCATCCAGTAGATTTGTACCCATTGCCAACCCCCTTTCAGTGGTGCAGATGTTCACATTATATCCAGACGATGGGGGAGGTCTAATTTCACAGCACACATTGTCTTCCATCGTGAGTGTACGCCTGACTGTGAATAAGATACATTTCGTTAATTGGTCTTTTCCTGATTAATCCTTACTCACCATCCAGACACTTCAAGGATTCTTCTGCTCTCTGTGACTAAATAATAACAGTGTTTTTCATCCTGTGGTGCAGCCCCCACAAAGTTCCTGTGGATGCTTGTGGCGGTAGATTAACACAGACAAAATCTCCCTTCAGTACTACTTGTTCAACTCGCTTACAGCTAATCCCTCTCTGAGTAATCTTAGGGATAAAATCATTTAGTCAAACCAGCGGTTGTTTTTCTTTCCTACTGTCTTTACTAAGACTACGTGTCTGGCTTAAAATAAATAATATACTTTCATGACATGGGTATTTCCATACCATATAGTCACAGTACTAGTCATATATTCAGTCCTTAAATGTAGAATATGTTTACATATTCTTTTAGGGGTTTTTTGTAGCTGAATATAGGACAGCAGTGTTCAGACACCTTTGACTTCTGTTAAAGCAAAGTATTTAATTAAATATTAATTAAATGTGTTTTTAAAGTAGAAATACCAACAGTAGTTCATATTAATCAACAATTATTATACTGAGTAAAATGGGGTGAACTCTGTACTAGGTTGGGGCTGCATTTCGACGATAGTCGACCCTATAACTAGTCTTCTGTCCGTTGTATTGATGGTGCCATTCTCAGTACAGATGGGATTTCTGTTCCCTGTAAATAATGTGTCACTTTACTTCTACCAGTTGCATTGGAATCGTTAAGAATAAAAACTATTTGAAAAGGGGCACAGAGTTATAAAACAATTCTGAAATAAATAATCTCAAATTGTCTAATATGGAGATTTTCTTCTTCTATCATTTCAGCAGTTTACCTAAAGGAACAGTCAATGCATTGTCCTTATAAAGTTTTTTTTAATTAACATGCACACTGTTGCACAGCATTAAGCTTACAATACATTCAACTGGTCTGGTTTCTCAGACTATAATATTCAACAATTGTTAGTCACTTCAGAGCATGAACAGGAGCAGATAGAGTAAAATAAAGCATTGTTTTGTACAACTGAAATCCCATGATGTCAGTCCCATAGCTGTTTAATGTGAGCATCTCAGCCGTACTTGAGAAGAAAGCATCAATTTTGTTTTAGACCTCTACAACAAAGGGAAACCGAATCGCACAGAATCAATAGTGGCACTGTCTGGGTGAAATGCAGAGAACAGCTAAAAGGAAGAGAAATCAATAATTCAGATCATTTGTATGTTCTCCCCTCAGGATCTTTCATATATATGTAGGCTGAAAGAGCCACAATGGACAATCAGTTCATTGAGCCACTGAAAGGCTTGCAACAGAACATGTCATTGTGTCTGTGATGTATTTTACTGGTTCAAGGACGAGACAGAAATCTCTTTAAGTACTAGTGACCACACCGCATGTAAATGAGCATGTTAATGTTCACAATGTAACCCAGGTTTGTCCTCAAGAGGGCAGAGTTTTAATGAAGATTAAAAATAAATAAATTTAAAAAATGTTTCCACACTTATGATACATCAACATTTAAGGAAACCTATCAATATTTAATATCCAAAAATAGTCCAACTTGGAAGGAAAGACCATGGTCAAATACAAATGCTTAAAATTGAATGGAATATCTCAATAATTAGCTAATAATAATAAAAGATAGCCAAGTAGCCAAAATGTTGCAGGATGTTTACTGAAAGATCAAAGATAGCTAGAAGTTAAGAAATGCCTGGAATACGCCTTGGCTAACAGCCTTAATATAGCACAGAGCTAACTTTTCTGTGAAGCCAGTTTACCAGTACTATTGGTAAATAATACTACAGGATAATATTACTCTAGGATAATGAGACCAGTAATATTGGTTACATTTAAAGGCACAACTCGCTGAATATTTGTAGAAACTTCAAATATAAATTCACATGACAGCTGTGCCAGGATCTTTTAAGATTTTTTTTTCACGTTTTTAAAGTAATTGTGTCAAAGTGATTCAGTCGTCATCAAACCAGGCAACGTCACACTGGTTGTCCAACTGTTACCATGTCACAGTAGAAGAAGAACAAGAACAAGAAGATGATGATGATGATGATGATGATGATGATGATGATGATGATGATGATGAGCTTTTCTGGTTGAGTAAGAGGAGTGTTAGAGTGAGTGGGAAGAGCAGAGCCGTAGTGAGAAAAGACGAGGGTCGGTGATGCTGCTCATCTCAGCACAGTGATCGGATGACAGACGACTGCGTGACGTCACTCACAGTCTTTTCCATGGCTTTGTTTGGTTCTGGTGCTGACCACGCCTCCCTGCCTGCGCCCTTATATAGACGACCGTCTCTGCGGGAGGACACACTCTCACCCTGGTCCGTGTGGGCAGCGGGTGAACTGCAGCCACCGGAACATGAGCTCAGAGCGCACCGTTCCGCTCGGCGCACGACATCTTCGGCATCTGCACTTTGACCACTTGCACGTTTTTGTATCTTAAACAGTTCCTCCTTCGAGAGAAATGCCTTTTCCTCCCATCAGCCTCCCCCAGAGGATTTCCTCTCCTGGCAGGGACTTATTCGGGAAGAAGAAATCTTCAGTGCCTTCTGCACCTCAGCCTGAGCTCACCAGCAGATCCTGCACAGAGTCCGACATGGAGAAGCAGTCTACTTCCTGGACATCAGCGAACTTGAAGAATTTAGGACGCAAGCATGCGCAACCAGAGAAGAGTAGGAGCCAAGCTCAGGAGACTCAGGGGAAGTGTTCCCGGCTGACGGTGCCAAAACCTCAGGACTCTTCTGACGGAGTCCGGCGCTCCAGCTCCATGGACTCCTCCAGGCACCTGCAGGACAAAGAGGGAAGTCAAAAGGAGATTCATTTCACCCTCAGCCTCACCCCCGAGGCCATCCTCGTCATCCAAAAACGCAACCTGGAGAAACAGATGATGGCGAAGCAGCAGAAGTGCTGCGCCACCGCGGACTTTCGGCAGCGGCGACTTTTCCCGTCCAAGAAGACGCACGGTGGATCCAAGGCCTGTGCCGCCGTCTCCAAGGCGGAGAGCGCCGAGCAGGACATCAGTGCCATCGTCAAAATATCTCTGCTGAATGATCAGTACAAGTACGATGACGTAGAGTACGAGGAGGAGGACGGAGACGTGGATGAGACGGTCGTGAGGAAATGTAAAGAGTGGCTGAAAGGCGTGGAGAACGCTGCAGCTCTGGGGAAAGTGGAGAAACTTTCTGCCCTGTCGCAGCTGAAGGGCTGCTGACACCGTGTGGATGTGTTTCCATGAACTCTAAATGAAAAAAAAAATGGACTCAGCTGTCATGAACAAGTGAGCCTCACCACAGGGGGCGTGCTAACCCTCTCTGGTACCGTGTTGCCTAACTCGCTTTTGACCTGTCACATCTCCACACCGCTTACCTTAAAATGATGGTGTTGTTGGTGACCTGAAGGAAAGCTAACTGAAACGTAAAATAAGGAAAGCAGCTGTGAAATTTTGCTCTGCAAAAATGTTGTTAAAAATATTCCATGCTGTTATTTTCTGTCTAGTAAAACAAGATCACAGATAAACACAGGTATTCGACAGCCATTCCTTGTTTTACACATGGTCAGGTTTATGGTTGTTTACAGGTAGATGCTGTACATTTTCAAGAATTCCATTCATTTCAATGGAGCGTTCCACAACATTCAGTAAAGAAACCATTTTAAACAATTTTCTTTTATAATGCATTCATATTTAAAATGCCATGTACTGTAACCTGATGGCGGTATTGAGTTTTAATTTAGGAAAACAATGGTGTTACATTTTAAACATATGGGCCACTATGGTACAATGGTACCTACAGAAAACTAATAAAAAAATCTATCCCATTTATCAACATTATGTTTAATCAGTCTAAATTGCATTTTTGTTTTGTACTGTGTAATAATTTGTACCACACAGGGTTAATGGTTTAAAATAAATAATTGCCATTGTGAGCAGATTTGGTTCAAGGTCTTTGGAAGGGCTGTCATTCTGTTTGATTCTATAAACGAACATCACAATCTTTAAATTGTAAAAAGTGAATTTGATTGGATGAAGAATGATGATTTCAGACAATTGTAAATCTGATGTGCTGCTTGTCTTCTCTCCTCCGTGGGTCCAGGTCCTCGTCAGGCCTCAGTCTGACCCCTGCAGGTGTACTTTATTTCACAGGCTGGTTTTCTGGGTCTGATGCCTTTCCAGTTTGTGTTGAAGTTTGAATAGATCACCTTCATGCCCTTCTCCTTTGCACATGGTGTTTGTTTTCAGTCTGGACGCCTGTGTAATGGCGGAGTGCTGTGTGTAAAAAGGATGTAAAAACTGCTCCTTTGTGTTGGAGAACAATGCGCTGTCAACAACAGGGCTGTCTTTCTGTGCTCCTGATGCTGCTCAAACCAAACTTGATTCTGTGTTTATTCTCCTCTGATGAGAGGTTTTGTAGTCACTGATGTACAGTATTTAACACCTCCTAATATTTGTATCAGCTGATGGTTTTACGCTGCTCAAGTAAACAGTTTTTTTCCTACTCCTTCCTTCAGTCCTGGCTGGTTTATGCCGTGTCTTTGTACTAATTCTGTTACATGATAGTGATTTGCACTCATTTAGATTTCTTTTCAGGCTTTTTTTCCGTGACTGTATCATAAAGGCTCTTTGTCGCCACTGCTGTTACCTGAGGCCATTTGGGCTTTAGTCTTTTCAGCTTCTTAGATTTCCTGTTAAGAGGGGATGATCTGCACAGTCTGAATGAACCAGGTGCAACTCTGTGTTTGTTTTTTTTTGTTTGTTTTTTTGGTCACATGGGCTCTCTGCTTAATACAGATCTATACAGTTAGTGTACAGAACTTTACCATTTCTGCAGACATTTATGTCATGCCTTTATACTGGGGTCTGTGTCATATTGGATCATTTCCCTTTTTTTAATCATAGCTTCAGAATCTTTTGTTAGTGAACTACTTGTCATTGTGACACAGCACACAACCAAATGTGACCTCTGCTTTTAACCCATCACCAAAGTAAACAGTGGGCAGCTTTAAACACCCACTGCCATGCTCCGAGGACCTCAGTGGTAACTTGGCAGCAGGTGGACCCAGGTCTGCTTCCTTAACTGCTAAGCCACCACTGCTCCTGTTGTCTGTGTTTTATCTATTTTAACTAACGTTAAAGGTTAACTAACCTAGAATTATTGTTGCTGAGTGTTATCATCATATCAATCTTTAATTCATCTTCTGTTAACCCTTAGCATTTTAGTTAAATACTTGACTTAAGCTTTCGTGGCTAACTTTTTTTCCTTAACCTGGCTTTAGACTCTTAAGGAACCTTGTAATAGTTTGATTAAAAGGTGTTCTTTAGTCGTTGATATTTTAAAATTCAATGCAATGCATGAGTTCCTGCATGAGTTCCTTATGTTGACTCTCTCCTATGAGGAACAGTTGTCCATCAGGTGTTTCCACTTGATTGATTGATTGATTGACTCAGTGATCCCTGCATTACTCATCAGAGCCAACCACTTGAAATACATCACAAAATTAACCAAACACAGGGAAATTAAGAGGGAAACTGTGCTCCTGGATTCCTTGTTGTTTCCCTTGAGCTGCCAACAGTTTATGGCACCCACCATTAAAGCACTTTGAAGGAAACGGCAGCCACATGAAAGCCTTGGAGACAAAATCTGTCTCCCTTCAGTCTCACAAACACCGTTAAAAGTGTGTTTGCTGCAGAGAGCGCTACCTCACGTATTGTTCACTGTAGCTTGGAGACCAAAGTTTGCCTCTGCCGTTCACTTCAAAAGCTTAATAACAATGAGGACAGAGGAATGTAAGTGTTAAAGACCGTTTAAAAAGTCAGCGCGCAACAACCGGTAAGAACCTTCTGGAGATTTATGTGCATTCATATCCTCAGGTGTGACAAATGGGTTTGGTTCGATGTAGGAATTTGATGTTTAATTCGATTCCTAGTGAGGAAAGTTTCAGGTGTGTGTTTGTCATGAGATCTAAGGGTGAGGGTTAAGATCTTCATCAGTCCAGTTCATCTTCTTCTCATCTGGCTGCAGACAAATGTCCTGAAGACGGAAAGACACTATTCTGACTGTTCTTCTGTTTTTTTTTAGGAAAGAAATAAACTACAGTTATGATCAGCTGGCAAATTGTATTTGAAGAAACAATAATAATATTTTATTTAACTATATTAAAAACTTTATTATTATTTATAATTTTATATTTAAATGTATTTATGTTATTCATGCCATGTGCTATTTTGCCAATGTTATCATTTTTCTTCCTAAGTCCAAGGAGGACTAACCTTTAGTAGAAAAGCGATTTAGTTTTAATTGTTATCAGCTTTATTGCTTGCTCTTTGGAAATGTTTGTACACTCACAGCCTTGCACAGCACACAACATGTCATTTCTTTTTCCGTGTGAGTGAACAAACAAGTTGCTAGAATACACAACATTGTCCTGAGCAGACCCCTCCCAGCCTGGTTATCACAAACTGGTTTTATTGTGGTTGCTGCAGAGGCTGCAGGCTGACATCATGCTGGGCCAGTGCCATTTGTACCAGGACCTGTTGGGTTCTAAAAATGATCAGCAGGACTTAGTGGTTGAAAGTTACACAACCCTCTGCTGTTGTGTCACTGCAGCTGTGCTCTTGTTGTTTGTTGTGCTTGGGCTCTGGTATTTATTATGGTCAAAATGAGAGTTAAATTAGAGCTGTGAATATAATACCGTAACTCTTCTCATTTAATTTATGGAAGTCTGTTCTCAGGAAGGTTTCAAGTTGGAATGCGAGGTGAATTTAAACATTAACGTAAAAAAAACATTTAAACATTTTTACGTTAATTAAAGTCAATTTGTGGCAATGTTTAGCCTATTGTGTTGGTGGTTTAGCATTGAAATACATCGTTATACATTAAAATAAGTAAAATAAGAAATACACAAACTAATCACAAAAGTAAAAAGAAATTGCTGTGAATAATGAATGGGTTTTACGCCAAAGCGTTGGTAAGCGCAATTGCTCCCTTTTGTCAGCAGAGGGCCGGACGTGCAGACACATTTTTGGCCAGAACTTGTTGTTGGTGCAGCTAAAACCAAACCTTTTAATAGTTTGATATAAATGATTGATATCTTTTTTTATTTTTTTAATCCAACCTTTAATCACTATGCTACTGTTTATTATCTGCGTAGCTAAAGCTAAGGTCGCTACTGCACAGCGTGAATACTGCGTTTATCTGTCAAGACAGTTGGCAAGGACTTGTAGAGTTCAGTCGGTTTAGTTATTAAAAATACAAACAATAAAAACAGCTTATTTAGTCAAAATTGAGAAACAATACTCGGCCTGGACAACCACGCATCCAAGCAACAGCAACAACAGCAACAACCGCAACAACAGCAATAATAATAATAATAATAATTTGGTGATGTTTTTAAAAAAATGTGATATGTGGACTGTAACATATTGTAAAGCAAAGCTTATTTCATTTGTTTGTTTACACAACATGAGTAGCTCTCAGCCATTTTTTTTGTGTTTATGTAGAACAAAAGGTTGGAGACCCCTGACCTAAACATACCTCCCTCTCCATGTGACATTATCAGGTCATAACAGTAGCTCTCTCCGTTGCCCACTGTTTCTGTTTACACTCGTGTGTGAAATCAGCTGTAAGTACAGCCCTGTGTCCAGATCACTGTAGTCTCAGGATCACTGTCCGTCAGAGTGACGTGGTCCAGCAGGACAGCAGCATTATCCTGCCCTAAATGATGGTGGCAGCAGGCTCAGATGGATGCGGCCTCCGGCTCGTCACCGAACAGTGAGGAGTGAGAAATGCAGGTCCCTCAGCCATGCCCAGACGGCATCACCGTGGCAACGGAACTGATAAATCCTGCCTCTGCGGCAGCTTTTGTGAGGCAGAGACCAAACAGACACTTCCTGAACAGGCTCGGCCCATAAACTTCAGTGATGTGAGCATTCGTCGGAAGGCCTGTTAGCAATGAGACATTTCCCAGAGACATGATGACCTCACAAAGACCATGGTCACTCCATCAGAGCCAGAGCAGTTTGAGTCTTCAGCAGAGGGTTATAACGACAGGCGTACTCCACGGTTTATCTGTAAGATGGGAGAGATAAGTGAAATTCAAAGTTATTTAGTGACAGATTTGAGAGCATGGATCAAAGGTTCACCCTTTGCGAGCAATAATATGTGCAAAACGTTACAAAAGAAGTGTCTGTCAAGTTTTAAAAGAAAAACAGGCACACATTTTCTTTTTATATTTTGCCTTGGCATAGCTTCAGAATCTTTCTTTTTTGCTAGTGTTTGAAATAAGCTTTTCTTTTTAACTCACCTCAAAGTATTTTTGCTGAATGTTATCATCATAACTATCTTTAATTCAACTTCTGTTGACCCTTGGCATTTTGATTAAATACGTGGCTTAAGCTTTTGTGGCTAACTCTTTCGAGTCTTTCGAGTTCTTTCAAGAAAAACTGAAGAAAAAAGGAAAAAAATTACATCATCAAAACCCTTTTTTTTCTGTATATATTTCGCTCAATAGACGGAGAACACAGTCAATGTCAAGCTGTGGAAGAAAAAGATGGTGAAGGACAGAGTCTTCAGACAGGACCAAGAGGAGGTGGGGACACATCTCACTCTGTTAGAGGAGGTTAGTGAATGTTTGGATTCACCCTTTATTTCAAATCAAAAGTCACGCTGAGATTAAACCCCCTTTAACTTCAGACTCACTTCAACTTCCTGTCCTTTCATTACCACTTCAAAGAATCCCTGATCAGGAATCTAAACGTTCTTTGTGTGTCCTCCACACAGGCCTTTCTTAACAGCCTTCATCGTCTTTGTCTATCCTACAGCGCCATCTAGAGACCTACAGGGACCTTCAGCGTCTGAGAGAGGCTCTCTGTCACCGCTACACTGCTCTGCTCAAACAGAAAGTCCACACACAGAGATTAACACTGAAGCAGAGGGAGGACACGAAAAGAGGGGAACAGGGAGACTCCGAGGAAGAATTCAAACAGGTGCGACATTTATCTGTTCCCTGTAGTGAGAGGCCAGATAGACAAACAAACAAACAAAAAAACAAAAAACATACAAATGTATAATATGGAAATTAAACAAAGCCAAAACAACTTAAAATTTTACATTAAATTATTTGAATTGTACATATGTCTAGGATTCTGTTCAGACCCCATTATTCCCTCATGTGTCTGTTCACAGGAATAAAATCACTCCAAGCAGAGCACGTGCACAGAGGTTGAATAAATAAACCAGGAAATCAAGACATATTAATAAAATAAATTAAAATGTGAATGCCATGTATATTGCACAAAAAAACAACCTAAATGTAATACTCCTCTTTTCATTTCAACTTTTTCAGCTGTTGCCTTTAGGGGGCGCCACACCAATACATCAACATCTAATCTGTATTATTTTATTTTATTTATCAATTAAAACGTTAATTAAAAATAAAAAACAACCTAAATGTAATTGATCAATTTATCAATTAAAACGTTAATTAAAAAGACACTATGTAGATGGGTGATGAAAAAAAATAAATTAAATTAAAATTTAGGTTCTCACTCCCTACTTTTTACTGCCATTTCTAGCCTTTGTCTTTAGGGGTCGCCATAGCAAAAGTTTGCCTTCGTAGGTTTTGTGTGATGATGTACATGAATGAAGTATTTACTTATTTATTTTTATTGTTGCTAATAGTTCAGAGAACAACGTCAGAGACCAGAGTCAGTGCTCTTGGTTTAGTTTAACTTTTCCTTCCTCGGTGGATCGTCAGGCTTTGTCTCTCCTTAACTCTTGCCTTCTCTACTTTGACACCAACCCTCTAATATGCTCCTTTCTTTTCCCATCAATCCTGCTCACGTCATCCTGAACCACTGTTTACTAACCGTTCTCCTGAAGACCCTGAAAACATGCAACCATCTCCAAAGAAGAAATTTAAAATCATCCTGCCCCAAACAAAATCATTATCCTTAAAAAATAATGTTTCCATGATTATATGTAATTCTCTTTGGATGTTTTTAATGATATTTGTTTTTTCTTTTCATTTTAACCCAGTCTTGAAATAACTCTTCTACTCAGTTTTTAGACAAATAATTCATTTCAGGGTTTGATGAAATGTTTTCTATAATTCTTCACTCTTCTTTTTGGACTGTAAAAAATGATTTGCCCTCTTCAGACCTGCTATCTATCTAGTTTTTGTATTTTTTATTTATTTATTTTTTTTTTAGGAGAGAAATCAAATGGTGTTATGCTGAGTATCCTGACAGTAAGCAGTGAATTCAGTTGGTCAAAGGACCATTGTCTCCAGGCACTTGAACCTCATCTGATCTGAAAAACCTAAGCCTCTCTGCTCTGACATCAATCCTCTCCTCTCCATTGTTTCACCTTGAAGTGACGTGATCTTGACGCAGTTGTGGAATTTAACTCTGTGAGTCTTTACACTGGCAGCACAATCAAAACCCCGATGATTGCAGTGACTTCATTAACGACTATTGTATGGGGGGGCCATTGTCAAACTTTAACCTGCTGCTCCAAACATCTGATCGTGTTTCGAGGATCGTGTGACAAACAGAATGTAATCTGACAGGACAGACGTCTCAACTCCAGACCGTCTTGCAAAAGTAGAGGATGACACATAAACCCCCCCTCCTTGGCTATTTAAGTACAGTACACAACGATTACCCCTCTTTCGCCTACGGGGGTGCTATGAACTACATCGTAAGGCCCTGGTCAATCATAATTTCACAATTATTATTTTTTAACATGTCTTTTAATTTTGACTATGCTAAAAGAACCCTTCAAACCCAAACCAAACCGTAAGTAATTTTTTTTGGTGTATTATTTACAAAATGTAGTTTTGTAGCAGTTTTCTAGACCTGACGACCACTGAAAGCACTTTTACACAAGGTTTTACAATCTACTTACACGTCACCACCAAGTCTGGTTTAGATCAAACAACCCTCCAGATCAATGCTTCACAACCTTTCTTGAGCCCCATCACATATTTTACAAAAAAAAAATCAAATGGCCCACATCCAACAAAAGCCCCAAAAAGTAAATGTAATGAAATCTGTTGAGCATTCCCGGGCGTGGAAATTCAGGCGTTGAAGAAGGACACGAGTCTGTCTTTTCTTAAAAAAAAAAAAAAGTTTTATATAATCTGCTGCCACCTAGTGGCTGGGTATTTAATTGTTAAGACATGTTACTTGCAGTAAATAAGTAATTGTTTCAATACCAAGACAAATACCAAATAGTACCTAATAGTTGTTCTCCCAAAAATGCAGACCACTGGGGGTAAAAATGCCCCACCTTGTTTAGATCATGACTTTAAGTACATGGCATAAATAGCTAATTTAAAAAAAATCAAAATAATTAACTTTAATTCACACCTATAAACATCCAATTTCTTGCACGAAAAAGGAAAGGTAGACAGTGAGAAACATCTGCTGATTGGCAGACGAACCATTTCAGTGGACTGAGGGATTTTCTTTTTTTTATAACTCTTTGGTTTCTCAGTAAATTCCTACCCGTAAATGAAGCATCAACGTAACAATAAGGTGACAGACTGACAATCCTTAAGTATTAATTTCCTCCCAAATGAAAGCCCGGTGATGTATGAAATGCTCTTCCACTCTGTGATTGACTTTGATTTTGACTGTCCCGTCTCTGTTCTACGTGGGTGTGAAAAGAGCAATAAGCTTCAGAGAGCGGCTGCATGGAGGGGGTCTAACATGAGAGAGATCCTGTCTTATCTTCCCCTCCTGTAAAAACCCGGCTTCTCCAGGAGGATGTAATTGTCTCCTCTAATGACTTGCACTTGGGCCGCGAGGACAAAGACAGGACAATAAAGGACTTTAGAGGCCCTCCAGTAGAAATCCTTTGCTTCAAATTGCTAAGCAAATTCCCTGCTCTCAGATGGAGGGACTCTGTGCTCTGTGAGCAGCAGAGACAGGACCAAAGCAGGCAGAGGCAGGAACACCTGCTGGGGCCTAATTGGTCCTTGCTGCAGTTGAATGACTTCCTGTGGCTATATGTTTACTTCTCATTTGTTGTATGTGCTCTGTTTCCCAGCCCCTGGAACAAGCGAGGCTCACTTTAAATCCTTATTTCCACTTTTACAGTCCGTCTGTCTCCTTCTCTTTTCTTCTGTGCTCAGAGACAAAGGAAGAAGGTCTTCTCCAGGCTGCAACACAATGACTCATACCTCCAGTCTGTCCCCAAAACCTGCTATTACCAGGTAGCTCTCGTCCCTGCGCTGCAGGGATCATTACCCCCAACGAGACAGTATGACACCTGACATTTCATTTACAGCGGATATAAAAAAGAAATCTGAAAATTCTTGCTAAAATACCATTTGTTTCAAAAGTGAAACAATGATGTTATAGATATTTTTTATTTACAAACATTTTGTCTTTAATGAGTTTGTCTCATTAGGAAACAAAGTATTTTGATGGAAAACCAATAATCCACCATTTTGCATGAATTTTAACAAAATCTTAAATGTTTACTCTGTTGAAGAATGTTTTGATTTTATCACTTTTTTTGTTTCTTCAGTTTGAACTTTAATTTTTCTATGTGTAGTTTGTTTTGTTCCAGGAACTTTTGCCATGTAAATAAAACTATATCTAAGATAAAAAATAAAATAATCAGTAAATATTTCCTTAAATGTATGGAATATAGTGACTATTATAGACCAAGAAAGTTTTCTGTAACTTTACATGGTTTATCAGAAGACTTTATACTTACTTTAAGTATGAAGTAAGCGTAAGATTTTTAAATCTGGATTATAATCCCACAACAATAATCAACGTGAAACAGCAAACACGATAAAACTAAAACACAGGTTTCTTATTTAAAATAAGAGTAAATATCTATGACACAGCATCACATATAAGGAGAGAGGGATTGTCATGTCAGAAGCACCTGTGCTGATACATTTTAAAACTTAAACTTTGAATTAAGTATTTTTTAAGAGTAGTTTGTAAATGGAGGAGCATCGAAAAAACATTGTCTGCATTGCTGGTCAATAAAATAAATATTCATTCATATTCAGTGGGACATCACTGTGACACCCTTGTCTCTCCGTCTTCTTTCTGTGAGATCTTTGACCTGCAGAAGCAGCTGGTTGAGCTTGGACGTCTGAAAACCCACCGTGACATCCAGGACTTTCACTGCAGCCTGGACTACAGCAGTCGGCCGTCGCAGCTTCAGAGGAGTCTGAAGACGGTTAGAGAAAAGAGTTACGTTTCCTTCTGCTGCTTAGAAACACCACTGAGATGGTGGGAAAGAGCACCACCATCTGGTTTTGTTCATTTACCTTCGAAGAAAACTTTTTTTGTTTTGACTTTACAGTGATGCGGAGCAAGTGTGCAGCTGAACCAGAGTCAGTCCCCCCCACAGCAGGAGACGAGGATGACGTTTGCTACTCCAGGTCCTCAGCAACTAAACTACTACTAGTGTTAACAACCCAAGCTGTGATTTTAAAAACGAGCTGAGTACAGTAGCTGTAGCTGGAGTGGTGAAATAATTATCCCCCTGCTCATTTTTCAATTGGCCAACATTTAACTATTTGCTCCTAATCTCTGGTGTAAACCTACCAATAATAATGTCAGTTTAATATTTCCCACCTTTTTGTTAACTTTGACTTAAGATTGTTTTTGTTCCAGCTATGTTTTGACTGTGCTTTATATATTTGAAATCATTTTTTCTTCTGTTTATTCTTGTCTACTTGTTAGTCCAGGTTTCCTTGATATTTCTTCCAATAACTAAAAATACTACAAAATTTTTACAAATCTGTCAAAAACTGATAAACTAAAGGTCTCTTTACTACGATGAAAATGTTCAAAAAAAGAAACCTTTTACTTAATTCACTACCAAGACTGGCAGAAGTAAAAATCCCCCTCAGATATTTTTACATGATTGGATGATTCCAGCATTAATGAGGTCAGGGCCCCTGATCTAAAGCTAATATTGTTGTTGAGCTAGAAGAGAGCTGGTCCGCAGCTGCAGAAGCCTTCGCTCCAAACATCCCTCTTCTTCCTCCAGCTCTTTGTTTGCGCTAACCTTTAAGTGCAAACACAGACTGGAGGCTTGTTTAGCGGGGAGCCTCCCGCAGCACAGATCTGATTACTCACGTAGAAGTGAGATGGTCAAACACAATCTGACTCCTGTGTTGTGCAGACCCTCATGCTCCTCCTTCTCCTGCTGCTCCTCCTGCTCCTCAGACAGTGGCTCTCACTCTCGCAAACATCATCCAGGGGAAAATGTTGTAATTATGTCCCCCTCAAAAGACATGCAGCAATTGGGCCGCTGGTGTCACTTCATGCCAGCGGCCCTGAGCACATGTTGAATTGTTTGGAGAGTTTCTCCTCTTTTAAATCTTTATTGGCTTCCAGGCAAACAGTGGTCCATTTACCAAGAGTGGCTCAGATGATCTGAGTGGCCGTTTGAGCTGAGCCGTGGTTTCACTTTGAAGGAACTTTAAAAGTCATTCTGATTTAACTCCAGCTGACTTTACTAAATCACCCAGTTTGATTGTTGTCCAACGTGTAAATGAGTGTTTACACTCGCGCCGCCTGTCTGTTTCTTTTAACCTCACTTTAATTATTAGTGTTTATTAATTCTGCCTTTTAGCACATTGAAGCAGTCTGTAAATTATTTTGAAATATAAGATAAAATGCATTCATTCATTTTCTGATTCACCGCCTGTTCCATTCATACAGTGTTTCTCAAAGGGTGAGTTTTGACCAAAAATACTGTAACAGGGGTTTACAGATGGTCAAACCACTCAGAGACCTGAACTGTTGAGAATCAGACTGCACTCAGATTTTCACCTGATCCACTGTTACCGCTCGTTCTTTCTCTCCTCTCTGCCTCTTGTGTTTACATGCTGTGAATGTATAACAGAACGGTGCCATGCTGTTAATTAGGCTTGAACTCTGTTTAGTAGCAGCATGTATGATGTTAGTACGAGGCTGAGACTCAGAAAGTGCCCATTGGCCTGGGGGATATTAGGAGCAGGGTAAGAAGTGGAGCGAAGGCCTGCACTGACAAGTCTTCCATTGGTGTGAAATCTCACCGCTGCACAGACAAACATGGAGACAGCGCCCTGACCAACTCCACCTCCCCCCGTCGCTGCCCCCTCCAACCGCACGCCCAACCCATCCTGTGCCATGGGCACATTCCTCGCCTCCGTGAGAAATACTCAAAATAAAAGCAATTACAGCTCGGGACGAAATATGGTCTTGACAAAGTGCTTGGTTTTTATTTAAGCAGTGAGCAGATTCATCCAATCTGTCCTTCCACGTGGCTATTAATAGATTCATTATTAGCTGCTGTGATTTATTGGACAGTTGAGCCAGCGATTTTCCATATTTGTGGCCATCTGGTCACAGTCACGTTGACTCGTTGAATTTCACAAGTCTTCAGTACACATCGGCAAAATTAAATGTTCCAGAACATACCATTTCTATTTCTATAATTTGACCTCAATGAGTGGAAAACGAGCACAGAGGACAGAGCAGCGACGTCTCCTGGTGTTGAAGTCAACCAGGCGAGACTTCAGTAAGCAACAGAGAGTTTGATATTTATATTTATTTACCTGCTTTCATCTTCCCTACAGTACCACGTCGGCACTGACGTTATGAATATATGATACACCTGTTCACATCCTCGTCCCTACACCTGTGTCCGGTGTACGGGGTATGGGCTTTGTATAGGTCTGCGACCTGCTGCACTGTCCTGTGAGTAAACGCTGCCCTGCTCAAAAGTTCTCCTTGCAGCCAGTTTGCACCCAGCAGACAAAGTGTGTTGTCACCCCGGTGCGCAGTGTTATCGGGTGTGAGCAGGACTATGATATGGCTGCACTCGTGAAGTAGCACATCATTAGGAATATAGTGTATACTCTAAAGCGCATGTTAAAGGAGGGGTGTGCAGACTTTTAACACAGGAGGTCAGATTTGGTGGTGTAAAAAGACTACAGGCCAACCCGTGACACTGTAGGCCGGAGATACAGTTGTACTGCGACTGCATTTTAACATTGGTTTTTGGAGAGTGATTTTATTGGTGCAGAATACGTTGCAGAAAATACTACAATTTAAGAGAATACTTCAAGGTCATACTGAAAACAGGAAGTCTAGAAGTAAATGCTAAAATAGCTGTTAGCTAGTGGTTATACTTTGATGTCAGCGGTTTTTTAAAAACAACACAAAATTTAGACTGATTAAAATTTAAGCAAAATATATCTAAAATATGAACTTAACTATGACTTACTTTGATGAAGTTTAGCTAAATAGTAAATATCAACAGCACACCACAAAGTTACACAAGGAGAGCTAACAGTCCCACAAGTTATAGGTATAAGAACATTTAGCTAAATAGCTAAAGGTTAGCCAAAATCAATAAAATGGAGGATTACAGATTGTAGAAGAAATAGAAGAATCTATAAATGGCTAAATGTTTAGAGAGAAAAAAAAGAGTAAAAAAACAAAACAAAAACTGTTGGCAACAAAAGCCCAACATCATACAATAAGGTTTGGCCATCTCTGTCCCTGGGGCCAGAGTTTGGACATACTGTATCTTTCTTGAATTCTGAATCAGTTCAGTTTGAAACATGATTGACCCATGTTTGTTTGTGTATTTGTGTGTGTGTGTGTGTGTAGGTCAATGGAGATTGGATCTGATTCCGGGGAGAGGCAGGAGAAGGATGCTGTTGAGCAAATGTTTCCTAAGGTTAGTGTCAAAACCACAGGGGCAGTAATCCCACTTAACAGACGCAGAGAGGGGCAAACACACCTGGAGCCACCGTCACCCAGCTGCCCCTTAAAACTGCAACTCTTTTTTTTTTTATCTACTTCATCATATTAACTGGAACTGATATCAGCTACACATCACCTTCACTTATAATGAAGAACTTCCCAGAAGTTTATCAGAAGGATATTGATGTTTTTCTGCTACTATGGCAGCAGAGATGAGTGGAGGGTAGACGTTGGAAAACAGATGAAGAAAAGGATGAGGTTATGCTCAGGTGCTGAGATGAGCATATACAGACAAGCATGCAGGACTCATTTTTCTCTCACCCCTGTGTCAAACTGGGCCTGAGCAAACAGAGGTAGAGCCTGAGTGGAGGGCGAGCTGCAGAAGGCAAACAGTGGTCAGACAAGAGCGGTCAGGGCATTACTCACTGCAGCTTTGAGGTGACAACTCAGATTCACCGCTGCCGCACAGTCCTGACATCATCAGGATGTTGGTCCAAGGTTCAGGGGCACCTATAGCACCGACCAGAGTGCTCTAAAATAGGCGAAGGGTGGTGTCGATGGAAGAAACGTCTATAGAATATTTCAAATTTACTCTTGAAAATGACATACGAATGTCTCCACTCAAATGGTGTTAAAAATTAACCCCTAATTTTGTTTATCAGTTAAAGCTAAGGAGGATGAAAAGGAGCTTAAGAGAGAATTAGCCAAAACATAGCAGTTGATATTTTCCCAAAAGAATCCTACAAAATAATCCAGAAATACATTTAAAAATATCTTAGAGTAAAAAAGAGGACAAAAACAAAACAAAAACAATATTTTGGTCAAGAAGGAGATACATTCATTCATTCATGCTAGAAGTTAGCTGAACAATAGCTAAATTATAACAATAACTTTAAAAACTGTTTTACCATTAGAAAATCATTTTACTATTAGAGTTTGATGATCGATGATCTACGAATGAAGTACAATTTATAGACAAAAATGTCTCCTTGTCAGGTGAAAAATGCTTAGAAACTCCTTTTTCATGCAGCATTGTTCAGCTGCAGTCACTCCAGTGCTGTTGTATTAGTGATTAGCGGTGCACTGATGTGTAGTGTATTGGCAAACACACTGTTGTGCCGCTGCCTTTGAAGGACACAGCAGTGAATACACTTGAATGTGACTTGCACCTGTGTTGTGTCCTTTGAGGCTGGAGCGACTGGGGCTGGGGGACCCACAGTCACCTCATAGAGCAATAACATTAATTCACAGTGCTGCAGTCTCACATCAGGAAGTGGCCAAGTGTGACAGTTAGCGCTGGGTGGGGTGTTGGAGCAGAGAGAGGCGCCAGATGAGACACTAGGACTGTGGGAAATAACACTGGCTGTGACACCTCCAACTTTTACACAGTAGTAATCTCACTCGGCTCATACACAGGGCCGGGAGGTCTGTTTGAACTACTAGATCAGGGGTCCTTCACAATTTTCAGGCCAAAGCGCTCCAAAATTGATGGAAATTTTTTTTTAAACTGAGCCCAGTGCAGCTCCAAAATTGATGGAAAAAATTTTTTTTTAAACTGAGCCCAGTGCGTAGTGTTATTTTACAGTCATTGTTTTTATTTCAACAGAACATTTAGGGTCGGGTGTCCTATCAACAGTCACCACTGCAGTGTTTCCCAAACTTTTTTCTGGAGACCCATATTTTAAAACTCTCAAACCTTTGCGACCCAAGTCAATAGACATTATTCGTAAACTCCTGGTAAACATGATGCGAGACGACCCAAAAAAATCTCTTGCGACCCAACTGAGGGTCGCTACCCCGTCTTTGGGAAACAATGATCTACTGTATACTAAATTTTACTTATCAACTAAAATCAATGCAAAAATTAATTATTGGACAGCTGACATGTTACATTGATAGACACCTATATTTTAACATCAATGTGGAAAAAAATTAATAAATGGAGATAAATTTGTTTGGGAAAATTATCAAAGCAGTCAAATCAACCACAAATTTCAGAACCCTCCCCCTCGAGTACCTTCGCAGACTCCCTAGGGGTCACAGACCTCTGTAGTAGATGATTAATGGACATGGAAATGATGAATGAATGCAACATGTGCCGCTCTGCAGATAAAAGTGCCCACATTTACATCTCTACAGCCAAGCGTTATGAAGAACTTCCAAAGCAAGATGCCTGATCTGGTAGGTCAGCGCCGTGTGAGTTGGTGTGGTCGAACCAAGAGAGACATATTCACCTTTTTTTTTTCTCCAAATAGACCATACCTGCCGTTCCTGAGAAGAGCAGGAAAGCAGAGGTTTACTTTGGATGTCTGAGACAAATGCATCAAACTTGCTTGTCCAACATGTTGTTCTCCCAGAGGTTGGTTATTTCATAAAATAAATGACACAATGACACAGAAAATGAACTTTTGTCCGTTAAAGGGACATTGGACGTTGCTCAATAAGGACACTGAGTATGAGGAGTGTATTCAGAAACTCTTTAAGGTCCCTTTAAACTGAGTGAGGTTTGTTTTTCTCTGCTTGCTGTGAACTCTGGGCCAGACTCTTGGACACACACACAGACTCACTGTGCTGGCGGCAGCAACAAGGAGCCCAGGCTTTGGTTAGTAACACAAACTGGGGTCACAACACAACACAACACAACACAACAGAGCTCTGTGGAAGCAGACATGTAACGTCACACAAGTTTGAATTTTACTATGAATGTTGTCGTTATTCACAGAGCTGCCCGTGGGTGCTCATTGACTGGTGCATTTACATAACAAGAAAGGGAATTAGTGCGTTAGTCAGGACTTTGAAAATCAGTACGTAAACATGTGAGAAGTGATGGTTGAAATGACAAGATATTTCTGTGTAGAACATTAAAAGGTGTTTTTGGAAGTGTTAGAATTACAGATAAGGGTTTGAAAGTGTGAGATAGTTCAAAATAGTTTAAAGTATAGCTAAATGGTAGCTTAAACATTAGACAAAATTGTTAAAATCTCATTTAATGGCTACAAAGTTCTTAGGTTATATGGTAAAAGTTGCAAAAATAGTCAAAAGAGTGATATGTATCTGTATATACAGTAGCTGTGACTTGACTTCCCACCAGGTGAAAATCCTAGATAAGCAGGGCTTACAACCTGGGGGTGGGGGGTTTTCCTGTTGCCACCTCTGAGGCACGGCTGAGGAAACCGACTTGGAAAAGTGCAAATGAACCCACTCTAGCTTTCTTTTCAGGCTTTGACCTGGAATTAGCAGAGGCAGCATAACAAAGTAGCCTAGTTAGTGCGCTCCAAGATCAAAGAGTGTCGTCATTCGCCCAATACACACAACGAGCGGACAACTTCAAATATAGTTCCCATCAGCAGCTCACTTGCTAACAGCTAACATGTAAATTAGCCCAATGTTAACAGGCTTAAAAATTAGCTTTTTTTCTAAAAAAAAAAATCAACCTTTTCCAAGTGTTCTTGCAGTCAAACTTAAATGGAATATTATTGTTATAAACAAATAACCGTTTTCAGTCCAAGAATGTTTTTTCCACTGACTGTGCAGCAGTATCCTGAACCTCAGTCACATCTTCTTTTTCAGTATCCTGCTGCAGCCCCTGAACCTCAGTCACATCTTCTTTTTCATAGATTCTTCCAGCTCTTGACTCCAAACCAGGAAAGAACAGCCAAACTCAGCAGCCTGCTGTCAGTTCTCAGAAACAGCGGGCACCAAGAGTCTGCAGAGCTCCACCTCCACAGCAGCGCAGCAGAACCTCCTCAGCTCGGAGCAAAAAACACAGAAAGTGCAGCACCTTCATTTCCCTATGATGTGATTTTATTTTTAAACAAAGTCCTGATTGGGATGTGTAATGAGTGGGTGTTTCCTTGGCAGTCAGCAGTGTTGTGGGCCTCCGGTGGAGGACATTAGTGTTGTCTGCCGTCACACACCTGATCCCTTATCCATGGAAGATGTGTGCAAGCAAAAACACACACAGGTGAATGTGTGCTCCCAGAGTTATGTCATTTTTTACAAACATAAATAATGGACATTTACAAGTTCCTGCTTCTGTTTCAGGTCATCGACTGTGGGATGAAACTATGGAGGAACTACACTGAAACAACAGAGTGACGGACATCACCACGCAACAACAAGGTTTTTTTTTTTTTTTACAAAAGTAAAAAAAACCACAAACAATAAAAGCTATAAGAAAGTCATATTTCATATTGTATGTGAGACCTGTGGCCACAGAGCACCATTACACCCCTGGGTGTGTTGGTCAGTGTCTTTTGCAGGTGGGAGCCACATGTTGTTCACACAGTTTGCCTTACTTAACTATAGGGTCAAACCAATGTCCAGCCCAAAATAAACCCATGTGGAGCCCACATGGACCTCCTGGTCAGCGAAAGACATCATTTGATAGTTTTATATTATTTAAGTATTTATTATCTGTTGATTGGTTATATTATTATCATCATTTAATAGAACATTCCAGTCTAAACCAAATCTGTTTTGTTATGGACTTTGTCATTGCAAAAATGTCTGTGTTTGAATTTCATCAAAGGTAAAAAAAAAGAGTTACGTTTTACTTACATGGTAAATTAAAGATATTTAAAAACATTTTTTTTCTGTAGTGCATGAAAATATTGTTGTGACCTGCTCAGTCCTACATATATGAAGTTTAAATTAATTCATAATTTTCGTTTTAATGCAAGTGCGTATTTTTTTTAAACTTTTAAAAAATATAATTAAATTTGTTAATCTCAGAAAAAATATTTTTCAAAATGTAATTAAAATTGTAATTGTCGATGCGAATTAAAAAAAGTTTAGTTTGTAATAAAAAAACATTTTTTTCTAAGGATACAGAATTTTACATTTGAGAATAATTAAATTCGGGGATTTAAGTAAAAAAAATTTATTTTTTGTTTTCTCATTTTTATCTATGTTTGCATATAATGACAAAGGTCTAAAATTCGTAGATTTGTTACTTTTTATATTCTGTTACAGGTCCGTGAAATAATGCAAAGTTCTCAAGTCATTTTTCTACAGTCTTTGCTCTAAACCTAAATAAATCTATTACCTTCAATAACATGAGTTATAATAATCCTACAGTGACCGCGTCGATCTACAGTCAGCTGTGTTTCACACTCTGTAAGAAAAGCCCGTTATTATTATCAATATATATAACGGTGGGCAGTGGGCATCAGAGTAAGTGACGAGGCCGTGATCTGAATCCACAGTGAGCCCCGTGGGTCCGAGGATCATCCACGGACAGCCAGACTACAGTACTTTACTTTCTGCAGGTGTGTCTTTGATCTAAGTGTCAATATTTACAGGTTGACGTAATAAAAAAGGGGGTAAACTGCCTTTATTCAAAAAACGCTGTCATCCTGTGGACCTGAATGCTGATTCCGCTCCCAGCCAATCAGGGAGAGGTCCGCACAGATCAAAGAGGAGAAGAGCCAACCATCTCTGCTCCAAAGAGCCATCCTGACATGGTGCTCCTCTGCGGGACATATAAATGAGGGAGCAGCTCATGTCTCCCACTGTCCTGCTCGTGTGGAGACACAACAACCCAACAGAAGAAAGTCACTTTAAAGTTCAGTCGTCGCAGTAAACTGTTCAACCCTGGAGGTGTTAGAGGACAGGATGGCCACAGGCGCCAGTGAGTGCCCAGGAAAGGCCAGCCTTTACCGGGTCGATCACCTGCTGAGCGCCGTGGAGAGTGAGTTGCAGGCCGGCAGTGAAAAGGGAGACCCCACGGAGAGGGAACTAAAGGTGACCCTGGACGAAGGAGAGCTTTGGCAAAAGTTTAAGGATCTTACAAATGAAATGATCGTTACCAAGAACGGCAGGTAAGTCTACACAAAAATTGCGCACATTGTTTGTATTGCACCGCGAGTAACTTTGCAACCAACGCAATAACGTGTATTCACTTTTATTTGTTTTTGTCCTGAAGGCGCATGTTTCCAGTGTTAAAAGTCAACGTCTCCGGTCTGGACCCCAACGCCATGTACTCCTTTTTGCTGGATTTTGCTTCTGCGGACAACCACCGGTGGAAGTACGTTAACGGGGAGTGGGTCCCTGGAG
Source organism: Cynoglossus semilaevis (assembly GCF_000523025.1). NCBI lineage: Eukaryota > Metazoa > Chordata > Actinopteri > Pleuronectiformes > Cynoglossidae > Cynoglossus > Cynoglossus semilaevis. The sequence goes on along the minus strand of NC_024318.1, from coordinate 12,837,643 downwards.
GTAAACCCGAACCCCAGACCCCCAGCTGTGTCTACATCCACCCAGATTCTCCAAACTTCGGTGCGCACTGGATGAAATCTCCGGTGTCCTTCAGTAAAGTCAAACTCACCAACAAACTCAACGGTGGCGGCCAGGTAAATAGAAGAGGCTGCAGCTCGATGTCACAAATAATGAACTTAACTATGTGAGTGAAAAGCTAATAAATGCGTTTTGTTTTTCATCATCAGATAATGTTGAATTCTTTGCACAAATACGAACCACGGATCCACATTGTGCGTGTCGGAGGCCCGAGGAGGATGATCACCAGCCACTCATTCCCAGAGACGCAGTTCATTGCAGTGACAGCTTATCAAAACGAAGAGGTTAGTAAAAAAAAAAGACATATAAATAATATGTTAAGATTTTAAGTACTAATTAAGCTGTACCAGTTTTGCCGGCTTGTTTGTCAACTTTGTGCGTAATTTACGCATAACTTTAAACTGGACTAATCCAAAATGTTTTTTTTTCTTTTTCAGATTACTGCTCTTAAAATTAAATACAACCCTTTTGCAAAAGCCTTCCTGGACGCGAAGGAGAGGTAAATATATCTGTAGCATATTTTCAACAATTAAGTTTCAGTTGAACTTTGGCCTCGGAATTAATGAACTTTTTATTCTTTTACAGAAGTGACAGCAAAGATATCAGAGAAGATGCCAATGAAAACCAACAGTCGGGCTACTCTCAATGTTAGTATCAATTCCCGATCATGTCTATTTCAATAGCATAAAATCAAATGTCATGATGCTCATGTGGCCCCTCTCTCTCTGTGGAACCAGTAGGTGGATGGTTCATTCCCGGCACAGGTTCCCTCTGTCCTCCAGCCAGTCCGCACAGCCAGTTTGGGAGTCCCATCTCTATTTCTCCATCCCATGGCTGTGAACGCTACTCCACCCTGAGGAACCACCGCTCTGCCCCTTACACCAACCCCTACACCCATCGGACCAACTCGCCCAGTGAGTGCCTATAGGAACCTTTACATCTTAGCTTTTATAGATCCAGGAATCAGAGCACTTCCTCTCTGACCATTAACAAGAAATGCAAACAAATGTTGGTGAGGGAGGAATGTTGTGCATTCCTCCTGCTTTTGTGTGTTTTGTGTGAGTCTCAGAGCAGTAAATGGCTGAGGTTCAGACATGGTGTTTTAAGCACCGTCACATAAATAAGCTTATAATATGGTAGTGTGAAAAGTGATTTGGAAAATTAAAACAGATCCGTACAGATCCGTGCTAACTTCATCTGACCCTGTTTTTGTTTGTTTTTGTTTGCAGCTGGTTACACCGATAATTCTTCAGCCTGTCTGTCAATGCTCACCAGCCATGACAATTGGTCTGGTCTGCAAATGCCAACACACTCCAGTATGATGCCCATGGCCCATAACTCCATGGCTAGTACCAACACCAGGTTTGTGTAGTTCTACTTATTTATTTTATAACTAACTAACTGTCATTCAGAGCAGAATATTTTCCCAAACAGAGGGTGTGATCTGGCACCTTAAAAATTACAAGAATCTGAGGGCCTTGGTGAAATATCAATAAAATGTTAAAAAAGTTAAATTTGTTCTACACTAATTACATCATATTTAAACGATAAACAAGCAGATGAAGCGTGCAGTATTTTTAATTAATAAGATTAAAAAGCGTCAGCTTAGCCAACAAATAGAATTTAATAATGCTCAAAATATAATAACACCTACAGTGCAACATGACCGGGTTACCAACGAGATAAAACTCCACTGTTTGAATGACGTATCTGGTGTGGCAGAATACACAAAATAACAAAAGTTTTATATATATTTATATGTATATATATAAAGTAGGTTCATGTTGCATAGCAGTTGTAACAATAAGCAGGGCATCAAAGAAAGTAGTCTTATTATCTATATAGCAGTTGTAACAATAAGCATCAAAGAAAGTAGTCTTATTATCTATTGGCCTCAAACAACAGTGCAGTGTTGAAACGCCTAGATTTCTCCGTAACATTCTTCATCTAATTTACTGTAACTCAGAAATATATCTGACAGGAATGTAACACATAGGTACGACTTGAACTTTTGCCTAAACGGCATCTCTCAAACACCCCGTGACTAACTGCCCAATCTTTCTCTCTCTACAGTCAGTACACCAGCCTGTGGTCGGTGAGTAACCCACCCCTGACACCCGTGTCCCAGAATGGGGGAATAAACAACGGCTCCCAGTTCCTGCGGGGGACCAGTGGCCACTACCCAGGCCTGTCTCACTCCATCACAGTGCCCTCCTCTGGCTCTCCCATGTATGACAGCGGCACAGCCACAGAGGTGCATGACACGACCCAGTATGACACGTCTCCACACGGACGACTGCCTTCAGCCTGGACGCCTGTTACTCCTCCATCTATCTGATGGGAGTGAATAATCTTTCGTATCAGTCCCCATCCAGCCGGTCCACGTGGGCCACAAATACATGCTGGGTTAAATTATTCTCACATTTCTGCCGCCGAACAATCTTAGTAATACGTTTTTACTAATTCAATATACCAGAGACTGTTTGTTTGTTCCTAAATTATCCCTTTTAAAGTGTTCCTTACCGTAACTCCTATTATTTACCGAGAGTTTTCTAACTTAAATGTAAAATTTCTATTTTTGTTTATTATCCTTTACCATATTGTGTTGTTTTGTTTGCCACAGTAAGAATGTTTGTTTGTAACCCAAAAAAAAGTTTATAATGTGCTTATATTAAGCACAAGTCCATGAATTTTACACTGCTAAGCCAAAAGAAATGTATGAAAACATACGTTTGTAATGTAAATGATCGCTGAAGGATAATGTGTACATATTCATTTTCTGGACCACACCGACGCTGTTTAAGCTACTACAGGCTGGATCAGTGATTCTCAAATGGCCTCAGGTGTTTAACTCTTTTTTGTTCTAATGTTGGGTATTTATTGATACTAAATGTATTTGATCCTCAATGGTTTCTCTTAATAGTACAACCTAAAAGAGTGGTAATTTATTTTCTACTTGAGGCAGACGAGTGGCTGTTAGTAGAAAGGTATCAGTATTATCTAGTCATGTAGCCCACTCTGGGGTCAGGGCCAAGCATTTGAGAAACACTGATTTAGTTAATGAAAAAGGGAAGCAATTGTCTTTATTCTGCTATGCAGATGATACACTATTTTACACGTCAATAAAATGTATTATAAAATGGTTCATGTACTTTTGTTGTTTTTTAAGGCTTAGTCTTTTTTTCCCTAATCTGCTGTCAATGGTTGTCTTTACCTGGCCTTGTATCAATACATCAACAGATTTAAAGGAGTAAGTAATCAAATAAGATACAATAAGACATGTCATAGGTCATAAAGTTGCCCAATGTTAGATAAAGAAACCATTGTAAACCTTTTTAGCCCATGAGCCTTAAGTTAACCATGTTTAACTTCCAGGCCTGTCTCTGTGAGGTCCGTCTCTCTCCCCTCCTGCCTGTTCCTCACCTGAGTCCAGTGATTGTATGTTAATCAGTCTCATTCATATCACCTGGTGCCCTGGGTGTTGGTTATACTGTGGCAGTCAAGGTTTGTTGTTCTGTGTCCATGCTACATTTCCATGCTTCATGCCTGGCCCTGTTTTCCCGCACTGGAGGTATTTAATTTGGTCTTATTTGTTAATAAACTTCCCAAAATTGATTGTGTCTCTGTAGCGCTGCACTTTGAGTCCTGCTTGTCTGCTCCTAATTTTTTAAACTATATGACATGCACTAGAGTCCACAAATTTCAAAACGGACTTATATCGATTTGAAAAAACAAATCTTAATTTGCACGTTTTCATTCTGTGACATCATTTTTCAAACTTTAAACTCAATTTTCATTTTACAGCTCACTGTGTAATATTGAGCTGCAGAGACGGAGTGTTTTACACACATGGGTGAGGAATTACATTTGTGTCCATGTGAAGGACTGGGGTCAGGCCTCTGGCACTGACTCAGTGTGTTCACACACACAAAGATAAACACTGTGAACTTTGACCCCTGTGAGCCTGTTTGCGTTCACATGTCCCTGACAGGAGGTCTGGTTTCTCCTGGAGGACATTGGCTACTCATGACCATCTTCCACAACCAGGATCCTATAATGGCGTGCCTTGTGTTTACTCAGTGACTCAGTGTCATACCTCACAAACACTAACACATATTTGACTGCAGGACACTCTGTACTCTGTAAGCAATTGTTTTAAATCCCATTTATTCATACATTTCTCCGGGGCAGAAAGAGATTTCTTCTTCTTTTTTTTACCTCTTATTTAAAGTAAATGATGTAACCACACTCGGCTCTAAGTGTGCAAAGAGCTTTTTAGCACCGTTCTGTCAAAGTGCAAGCAGAGACATGTACTTTGTCAATTAGATGAGAAAAATGTATTAAGTCGTGTCATGGCAGGCTTGACATAAAATGACCTCGGGACTTGCAAACACGTGAGTGTTTCATTTGGGTTATTTGGAACCTTTGATGGATAGAGTATAATCAATTCTTACACGATCAACATTTCATCTTTATTTTCGCCTATATTCTGTCTAACCAGACACAGACATGCTACGTAGCATTACCATGATTGATTCTCAGATATGCTAAAAAAAACAAACAAAAAAACATTCACTTATCTATCTTACTTTTTGGTATATGTAAGCGTTTATTATGTTTTGTTTTGTGTTTTGCTACACTTTGCTCACTTTATTCTATGTCTTGACCAACATTTAGGTTACAACCTTTTTAATCTGGGCAACAATATCCCTGACACTTGACATGTTTGCTATCATGTAACAATAAAGCACAAAGCGCAAATTACATGCAAAGTGTCTGTGGGAGTCTTGCCCATCAGTTTCCACACAGACATTTAAAGAGAAAAGTGAGGCATAAACTATTTTTGCCATTAACACGGAGCGTTCCCACTCTTTTCTGGTACCATGGTACGGACTGTTAAATTTGTAAATTTGAGCCAATGTGAAACAAAGAGCAGAACTGAGAGGGAGCAAAGGGCGTTACAACGTGCAATGTGAAGCGAGGCCATTCAGAAGAGCCATTCAGCACAGAAGATGAAGGTCATCGTGAGAGGACATGGACATTTTCCTTCTCCTTCTCCTCTTTCTTCTTCTTAACAACCTGCAGCTACAGACTGACAGGAAGGAAGACAATTCTAATCTGACAAATCCAATAGAAAAGTGACTGATTCACTGGTGTCCCTGCAGCGTCGTCTACCATCAACCCAACCCTGTTGAATAAACAAACGACTGTGTGTCTGTACAGTCACATCAATCAGTCAGTGTTTATAGACATTACTGCCAGTTTAAGGAGGATTTCCCACACATTAGAATGTACACATTCACTTACACAGTTTTGCGAACAATAAAACATCTTTTGTCTTTTATTTACATGTCTAACAGACGTCGCCTAATTTACTGTAATAACAATAATAATTCATATTTAAAAATCCTCAGTGCGTAAAGAAAATTAATGGGACTTGTGGCAGGAAAAAATAATAATATCTGAAAAAGCAACAAAGGCAGGGTATTTCTCTCAGCCTAATCTCATTATGATCCTGATGAAAAAAGAAAAAGCTCTCTGTCAAAGCAGGGAGCATTGACGCAAGCGTGTCTTGACGTCAGTAGCTGCAGTGAATGAGGGATGGGAGGGGGAGCTGTTGAGGCGGAGAAGGAGGACGGCCGTGGTGAGGAGGGGGTTGCCTTCAGAAAACACCAGTCAGAGGCTTGAATGCAGAGGCTGAGGATGGCGAGCAGAGATGGGAGGAAAGGGGGGAGGAAAAGATTAGATGTAAACAGATCTGACGTCACATTTGACCATCGGCTTTTTTATGTAAAACAGCGGCACGGTGGACATCCGAGGCAAATCTAATGGAAGGAAAATGATCAGCTGATCTGAGCGTGTGGTCATAAATAAATCAGCAGGTGGAGAAGATGAAGAAGGGAGGGGGGAGAGGAGAGGGGGGGGGGGCTTAATGGCTCAACTAGTGTCAGAAAAAAATGAACAGTAGGAGTTTGAATTAAAAAAAGCTCCCCCTCATTCATTCTCTCTCTCTCTCACACACACACACAGTCCTTTTGTGGCTTTGGTGAATGGGTCGTGGTCATTGTGGGCTGCAGGGTAAAACTCTGAGCGTCACTACTGTCCTGTTCCATTTATTCACAGCTCATTCTCCAGTTGCTCTCTGTTTGCTGCTGCTGCTGCTGCTGCTGCGAACCTGGAGGTCATCGACACAGTGCGCGTTTGTTCCTCTCATGTCACTTTATTATTATAGGAGCGTTTGGCCAAGAGGTGCCGCACACACAGACAGACAGACAGACAGACAGACAGAGCAGTTTCTGCCCCTCCTGACTGGGAGGTAACTCCTCTCCTGCATCATCACACCTGTGTTGGCACCGAACTCCCTTCACTTTTACGACTCTTTCCTCGAGGTTGTCTCCAATTTGACGCGCGGGGAAACGTTGCCACAGGGACACCCCCCATACACACACACACACATACACCACCTCTCTCCACACACACACACATACACGCATGCAAACACACGCTGGAACGTGCGCGGACCACGTCCACATAATCTCCGTGTACATTGGCGTGTAGCCTACTCTGCGAGATATTCAAGCGTCGCCTTTGTGCCGCCTGTGCGTCATCCGTGCCTGATTAGACTTGCAGTCTGACGTCGTCGCGCTGCGCTCAAGAAGAAGAAAAAAAACGAAAGGCAGACCTTCTAAGTTGTTCAATTTCCCTTCAGACAGCATCCATTCATCCATCCATCCATTCGGACGGAGTGACGAAACCCCCAGGTTCAACAAGTTTCTCCCAGTGCGTAATTTCCATCTACACTGGGTTCAAGCAGTAAACCGCCACGCACGGAATGGACAAATAACTTCAGCTGCAGACATTTCTCAAGTGTCAGGAGTGGAACAGCACAGTTCTGTCCAGAGAGAACCAGGAGCTGTGTGGCTGCAGCTTCCATGCCTCGCTGCGTCTCCAGATGCTCGGCTGGACACCACATGGTAACTTTGCGCGCACAGCACGTTGTAGAAAAACGACATAGTGAGAGAAAGAAAAAAGAATGACACGGAGAGAGGAGAGCTAGGAGAAAGAGGAGTGAGAGAGTGGGGGGATCTGAATGAATGGGACTGAGATTTATTCGCATTTCTCTCCTCGCCTCCTCCAGACTGTTGTTTGCGTTGTGTATCCCGCCGGTTGAAGGTGTCAGGGGTTATCAGCACACATCAGCTCCATCATTCCGACCGGGAGCAGCAAATGTCGAAGAAACGGAAAAGTCCTGACGATCGGGACTTGGAGGAATCTCCTCCTGCAGGAGGCAGCGACCAAGGTAGGAGACCTGGAGCTGTGGTCAGATGTGAGAGTGTGAAAGTTTGGACGGAGCAAGTGTGTTTATCATATTCTCTGTCCTCGAAAGTCAGACTCATTGCACAGAGGACAATAATGTCTTCAGTTTGGAGACATTTTCTATAGGGAAGCTCTAGAGCCTGTCCACATTTAATGGATCCACTTGCATGGACTCTGGTCTTCAGGGCTAGTCCAAAACATTCAACTGTTGATGTCAAGGAAGGACACAAAAAGCTGTTTACTTCTTAAGATTGTATTTAATTCACTGTGAGGATGGTGTTCTTGGGCTTTTACATCTCTCCCTTCCTTCTTCAAACATAGGTACCGTTATGTTATGGTCAGGAAGTTCTACGTATTTCTATATTATTGAATAGACTGAGTGATTTGAAGTGGTGTGAGTGTCCAGGGTGTAGCCCATTCGTCTGTGACCCTACAGAAAGGACTGAGTCGTTGAAGGTGAATGAATGAGTCATGTCAAGTCTGTATCACATATGTCTATTTTTGGAGGAAAAAAATAGTTTTCTTCCTGGAGTATTTGACATATTCCTCCACCAGTTTCATCTACAAATCTTTGTGCTATAGTTGTGTTACGTTTCCTTAGAACATTTTCTCTTGTATTCAGAGTTAGTTATTATTTAGCAAGTAGCCTCTGCCGTGCTCCACTGTATCTTCTTGTTGTGTGTTAATTGATGCATTCTATTCTATTACTAATATTTTGTCCCAGAGGATTACACACTACAGCTGTTGAATGAACTACATACAGGATTAAACCTGACAAGTGTGACAAGACCCTGATGCCACTGCCATTCAACCAAGTCTCTCTCAAATAAGTATTTCATCTTGTATGCTGCCACGGATTACTTTTCATAATCTGCGAGACGTCATGTCTGTGCGACAGAAGGTTTGGCTGCACAACGGGCTTTTGTTTTTAGCTCCAGGAAGACAAAAAAAGTTCTTTGTTCAAATGTATCGTCAGAGATTTCATGATGTTGTTTAAGGTTTGTTGACATGTTGATTTAGGTTACACACAGACAGGTGCTGAATGTTCTGCGACGTTGAACCGTAATTTCCACTCACATTACTAGGAAAATTTAATACCAGAATGAAACTGGAATTGTCTTTCTATGAAGGTAAATGCAAATCAGTCCTTTAAATATGTCATTGAAACAGCCTGACACTTTTTGAGATGTTTGGTCCTGCAGTACAGATTGATTTGCAGATTGAGGTCTATAAGTCTGTTATCAAAACTGCAGGAAGGCACTGAACTAATCGTCTGCTGGTTAAAGGTTTTTCCCATCTTTGTCAAATCACATAAAATTGTTCTAGTTTGCTGTGGATGCAAAAGACGTTGAATTGAATGGAGCGACCTGGCTGGTGTGCAGTACAAGCACCGCACTGAGGGTAGATTTTTTTTTTATCAATAAAAATATCCATATACATCCTGGTAAATAACTAATTTCAGAAGGTGGTGTGAGATTGCCTCTCACAGAGGGAAAAAAAGAGATACATTAAAATTGAATTCTATTTTAATCTGGAAAATGTAAATTCATAATTTTGATGCACGCCACCTCGTACTCTGTGCCAACCCGCGCTGACGTAAGACGTTTTCCAGTATTATGCAGTGACGGCACAGTGTTATTTTACGAAGCTTGCCTCACTACGCTCTCAGTATCCAGTAACTGCACCGCAGACACAAAATTAGGTCACTAACTGAAACAAAGTGGTACAGCTCTGACACTTAACTCCCCGAGGCATGTTAAGGACTAATCCAGTCCCTGGAATGCTGCAGTGACTTGGAGTCAAATCTAAAATCTGTTGCAATATTGATAATAATCATGAGCCAATGTGTAAAGAACGTCTCTGTCCTCAGGATTTCTCTCTCCTCTGGTAACATGTCTCCTTCTCTGATGCTCACCCTTGGTTTGCATATTGATGATTTACGTGAGCCCAGCTGGGTCTGGTTTCTCGTGTGTAGTAAAAAACGCCATCTTACCTCATCCTTGTATTTTCAAACTCCCAGCATTTTTTTCTTTCTTTTTCAAAGCCCCTCCTTTGAAATATCCTGATTGGTGACTAGCTGTTATTATATCCTGGCAAACACATGACAGGAGTTGTACGTTCAAGGCCAAGAACAGCATCACCTTGGGGCAGAGTCGTGCCTGCCTGCATTAATGGTGCTGCAGCAATGGAAACAGTTCACACTGGGTCGAGGCCTGCTGTGTTTCCGAGCGTCCCATTATTTAACTTTAAAATTCAACTCACGGTGTTTTATTTTTCATATCGATGGCGATTGTTTTCATTGCCTCGTGTAATTTAAGAATCAGGGATCCAGATATGGTTGACTTTTCTCTTGTTTCTCAACAATATAGCTCCTTAAAAATGAGTTCAAGCACTATCCTGTGCTAATGGTATGGTATGCAGGTAGTAATGCCAATACTTTACCAGATATTTATCAGTATCACATCTGTCTCCACCCATTACATTTGACAACCATGGAATAAGTATTTAATCATGTCATGAATATGATCCACTTTTCTAAGAGAAGATGTACAAATATTTTTTCTTGTTGTTTTTTTATCTCAGGCAAAGATATCTCCACAGCTGAATAATTTTGCACAAGTTTGTTTGCACTGATGACGTGTCCTCTCTGCGTCACGGCGTTTGGCTGCAAACGTTTAATGGCCCACGCCCAAGAAAGAGTTTCCCTTGGCTGACACAGGGGGAGAGCCGGGCGCTTCCTTTCCCTGACAGTGCCTGACATATGTGATCACTTGGGGGGGTCCACACCCACCACAATCCACGCACTCAAGAATCTGTCGTGTGTGTTTACGCAGTACACTCAGTGCGAGTTTGTCAAACAGTGATTTTCCTTTTTTTGGTAGAATAAATGATTAGTGACCCTTTTTCTGAGAAACATTTGAGTCAATATGAACAAATTTCTCATGAGCTATCGATTTATGAATTACTATTATTATTACTATTATGAGAATTAATCTCATTGTTTCTCACAATAAGTGTGTCATCATAAGGACTTCATATATGAATTTAAAAAATACAGATATTTTTAAAAATTAAATTAAAATGAAAAACAAGTAGTTAAGTAAATAATACAAATCTTATTTTGCCTCTGCTTTATTTATGCATTTTCTCAAATATGTACTTATCACCATAAATGTTTCATATAACAATGCTCAGACAGCAATAACGATAAGTGGTTGTTTGCACAGCAACGGACCATCATCTGTGTTCATTCAGCTTTAAACAAAGAGAGAGAAAAAAACAAAAGCTAATACAGCAGAACAGTACAGTAAATCCCTCATGCTATTAGCATACTCTGTAAATTAGCATCCTGCTCTATGACAGCTCTATTCATTGTTGCGTCTGAGCTTGTATTTTCTCATGGAAATGATTTTGGTTTGCTGCGAGGTCCGTGGTGAGGAGGTGCAGAAACACAGGCATTCAGATTCATATCAGGACACAAAGAGCTTTTTGTTTGGCCTCTTTAGGACACAGCCTGGATCTGTGTGTTACAGGGACACTCCTGTGCCCTCCAACCACCCAGTGGACCCCCGGACACCTGCAGTAGTCGCGTCCGCAGTGTGTGAATGATGATGACGATGTAAAGGTGCTGTGTTCACACGCCTACAGGTGCTGTAGTGCGGCATGTCTGTAGAAGCCAATCAGAACACTGGAAATGTCACTGAAGGAAAGATGACAAAGTTGATCAACTGTGATAATAATGATTGGAGCAAAGTTCCCCTCTATCAGGATCTGAATGGTCAAAATTGTACTGTAAATAATACTGTAAATATCCCAACAACAAGGATTAATGTAACTCATTAATTATTTCTTAGATTTACAATGATTTAGGAACTCTCAGTGGTGTAACTGCATGTCACAACCACAGAGGAAATTGGAGCAGAATAAAGGCTAATGAATATTATACAGAGAATGAGTTAGACAGCAGTAAGTGTACGTTAGTACAAATGCTATATTTAACTATACTCAGTACAAAAAGGTAGTATAGTAAGTATATACTGTACTTATTATGTTAGTCTGGTAATTCTTAGTCCTGTGAAAAGTAAAACAAATAAATAAAACATCAGTGGTATTTATTTCTTATTATTATCTCTAGCCTTTCAAGTTACTTTTTAATGTAAATCTTTTTTTCACAGGCAACAAAAAAACAAAACAACATGTATGTGCTATAACATAGCCCAAGTTTGACACGTGTGCTCTAGAGTGATGTAGAACAGAAATGACATGAGAAAAATATACATCATTGATATTTTTATCACACAAATATGATTTTTACAGTACAGTATATCTTATTTGATTACACATGTGAAGTAAATAAGTCATTAAAAATGCGTTACACTTTACAGTAATATAGGGAAATGTGTCAGTGTTTCTACTTTCCTCTTCGAAAAAGTTCTTCACTTGTTAATGATGACAGCGCCACCTCATTAAGAATACGTCACGAACATTACAAACTCACAGGAGCAGAAAACAAACCCTCCTCTCAGAGACAGTGGATCACTGCAGTCAAGGTCAAATGTCGCTCTTTTTTTCCCCTTTTTTTTTCTCTCTCGTCTGCATTCAGGGGACAAATGACAGATTTGGTGGATGGGTTTGTCCCAATTTGGTTAAAGTGTGGAGCAGCTCGGCGTCACACCGGAGCACAGTGTTCCAGCCGTGCACCGTGTGTCTCCTTAGCTTGGCACGGTGCCCGCTGTGATCACAGACTGTGCCATTTGTCGTTATGACGCCATAGAGCTCTTAGTGTGTGAAGCACATGCAGCCACTCACACACACACATACACAAAGAGAATGCATTTTTATTCATTTACTGGCTCTTACATAAGTCCCATCAGCCCAGGTCACAGAATCAGTGACCTGGAATTAATAATGTAAAAGTGAAGCAGATGTTAACTGTAGGTTAACTGTATGATGACTCAACATATTAGCATGTTTAATGTGCATAAACAATTGCTTATGTTTTGTTGGTAATAGAAGAAATGTTATCACAACAAATGAGGAGATTATGAAAAAAAAAGGTTTGTTTTACATCTAAACAGTCAATTCATCTGATGAAGCACAAAATATAAATATATACATTTGGAGAAATAACTGATAGTTTAGTGAACCTAAGATATTGATTGAAATAAAAAGATAATTATTTTGCTTATGCTAATTTCTTTAGATCTAGAAATAATTTCAGTTTGATTAACAATTACATTAATATATTTTCTTTATTGTAGCAAAACTTAACTAAAATGTTGGTTTATTTCCGAAATGACGTCACCCTCGCCAGATCGCTGCTGGGATTGGACGTTTTCAGAAATAAGAAATGTTTTTATTGTTTTATTTTAGGACATATTTGACAAGAACACGCATTTTCAGACCACACTCCTGTTGTGTGTCAGCAATTGACTGTAATCATATTGGCAAATAACAACAAAAAAAGGAAAAGTAAATGGGTGGCTTTAAATGGTAAAGTAATAGAGGAACGACAACAGTTTCTGCGACCGCACCATAATGCGTCACTACTGAGTAGTGCGTCAGTTGAGTGTGTTGTACGCTGTTGTTGAGTCTACAGTAGTGTTAGTGTATTCAGGCAAATGGATATTCTGCCACTAGGTGGAGCTAAAGTATAGAGGTGAAGAGCAGGGAGCGTCAACTACTTTCTTTCTTTCTTAAATCAATTAGAGGTTTTGAATATTTCGGCACATACTACTGTAGGTACATTTTTATGCAAGTGGAATTATAATGAATATGACAATTACCTGAAGCTCAGACTGTACATGTCTCTTTTCTGTTTTGTACTACTACTACTACTATACTACTACTAAATATACTATATACTATATATATATATATACTATAACTTGAAATAATAATCCATAATATAATCATCCATGTGACTTTGAAACAACTTTGTTTAAGTGATGTCTTTCTTATGACCTCACACGATGGTTATTTATTCTAGTATTATTGTGTTCAGATTGACATTGGTCAGTGTGTGTGTGTTCACTGAGACGACCATGTCCATGTGTTATCAGTAAACAGGCAGACCTGACATCTGGCTGCTGGGCTGTCTTGGCCTGTTCTGATGTCTGTTGTGCAGAGACGGTGACAGGTCTGTACGTCAGCAGCCATATTTCTCACCTATGAATCATGGTGACTTTGTCTGGCTTCTGATGAGAGTGCTGGGAGGTCAGACCCTGAGTCCTCACATCCTTTAGGCTCAGTTTGAAGATCAGTTCAGTATGAGGATCAGGAAAATATGACAATATTTTGGACACATCATTTTAATCAAGTGTATTATGTTAACAGTATGATTAATGCTCCGAAAACTATATTGATAAAAATATTGAAAAGAAAAAAGAAATATTCACAAATAATGCTTGGACGTGAAGCCGAACAGTCAGCCAACACTGCTCCACACACACATACAGACATGCTGGACACACACTCTTGTACTCTCCTGTCACGAGAAATACAGCAGCAGGTTGTGTGTGTGTGTGTGTGTGTGTGTATGGCTGAGTGATCAGTGCTCTAAAAGCCTGTGTTTGAGCAGGACTGTGTTAACATGGCAGCTCACACATCAGCACACGTGTGTTCAACAAGCAGAGTGGTGGCAGTGTGAAGCAGCCCGGCACTGCATGATGAAGATCTCCTCATTGTTTATTGTAAGTATGTGTGTGTGTGTGTGTGTGATGTGGAGAGTGGAGCGGTGGTTTGATGAGGAGCTGATGAGGTCATGGCTCATGTCTCCTGTTTGCGTCATCACCTATACCATGTGTCTCCTGCCAACAGCTCCTTTTGTGGCTGTGTCACAGGAACGATGGCACCGGCCAATCAGGAATCACGTTCCCATCCACATTATTTTGAGGAAGCATCTTATTGACAGACCTGAGGTCGAAATATATTTGTATTGACGTCTCACTGGGCAGGTTTAACCACATTGTTTGTCTGCATAGAGGAGCGTTTGCTTTGGTCTAGTGACATCATCATCCCAGCAAATGAACACTGTTTGTATTTTTTTTTCTATTCCTCCACCCCCTCATGGACCGGTTACCACATGTTCATCATCACCATAATTACGCTCTAGAATTATTGACGTGCTAATATGGGTCAAAAGATTAACCGTTAATCTGAATAATCTGAATTTGCATGTGTCAGGAATTAAATATGTCTAATTTAGATTAAGGAAGCATCATTTTATTTTCAAATCTTAACAAAAAACTATTTTATTATATATTATTACAATCATTTATTTTATTTTTTAATGCTGCTGCTTTATTCATAGTGTGTCCACTAATAATGGTAGAAAGAAATATAGTTGTTCAGGTTGTGTATCTTAACATTTTGATCTAATATTGCAAGTAATAAATAATATAAAAGTGTATCTCAATATGGTAATGTAACATTTAAAATCAATTTTACTACTGTATCTTTCTGAGAAATGAGAGTTTATAAGGTTTTTTTCTTTTTTTCAAACCATGAGGGGAATTAAGTACACTTCTAGCTAATTTAAATGCCATTTACCACTGCGGTATCTGTGTGTAATGCACATAAATTACAATGTACCATTGGTGCGTGCGTGTGTGTGTGTGTGTGGCAAACACTCAGGCAGGCATAATTTGTGCCAGCTCTGTGACGTAGAGGACATGAGGCCCAGGCGGCTGCCATGAGTGGCAGTAACAGCATCTCTTGCTCCAGCCTGCCCCATCTCTGACTTCATTGGCTCCAGCTCTGACGCAGATACACCCGTCCCCTCCTCCCCTCCGCTGCACACTTCTTTCATCATGTTTTTTTCTTCACCTTTTTTTGATTCATGTGCTTTCTGCGGCTCGCCCTCCACTGCAGCGCTGCACACTGTGCCACAAAACACCTCTTTACCACCTGTCCATTGTTTCCTCGGTGAATGATTCTCTTTCTACGTCTTTTATACAATTAACAAGATCCAGATATAGATACTCATATATGATCTGACGCATACTGGAATATTTTAATTGTGCTGTTGAGGATACAGATGACATTGACATTCAGTCACTGTGAAGATTATATTCAAACTGAATATTTCAGCTGTTGAATAAGACAACCAGGGTGTCAGACCCATAGACTAGTGTCCAGAAGGTGAGTAGCAGTAAAGCACAGTTTGCATAGACTGATTAAAAAATGTATTTACATCAGGTAGTTTTGTTGGTTCTGTTTTATCACTGCTTCTCACAATCTTTTTTTTAGTACCACACCATGCATAGACACTTACTAAGATGTGGAAAATGTATATTGTATAGTTTAAATGACAGTTGTTCAGCCCTTCATGAAGTCAGACTTCTATAAGTTAAAAATAAATGAATATTATTATTTGATTTTACCCACAATTTTAATTTCTAATAGACTTAATAAACAGGTCTGTTAACCAGTATGGTTTAGTGTCTCAGTCTCTTTTCTTCACAGGCAGATCTCAGTGACGTACATATGAGATGTTTACTGAGGGTCATGGACACTACGTTTTAACTGTAATATAAAAATAGACTTTGCTGCATTTTTTTTAAAGCTTAACCAAAACGGCAGTTAGCAACGTCATTCTGCTCAGGCTGTTGTTACTGTCTGACTCCACAAAAGCAGCCCCCACCATATCTGCCTGTTTCCTGTTGAAAAGCCACCACTGACTGTCTGACTGTGTATTCTGAACACCTCAATGTCTCCTGGTTCACATGACTTTACAATAAAGTATGTAGTATTTCAAAGATTGCCCAAAAAAGTTTAACTTGTAGGGGACTGGCGACAGTTTTAAAAAATGGTGACGTGTTTTACAGACATAATGTGACTTTTTCAACACAAGGCAACATTCTAATACCATTTGCAAATTAATTCTAATTCCATACCATTAATGTCTGTCTTGTACTCTACATGAACAGTGCCCTCTAAATTGACAGGCACATGGAGGCTAACACCTCCTCTTTGTGTGTGTCACCAACAGACAATGTCAGTTTGTCTCTGATCAGTTAGAAACAGGACTTCCTTTCCAACTAAAAATGTGAAGAACAAGTACACGGAGCAAAGGAAGGGAAAAGCCAGCGTTGTTACGTGGTTTTTTAATCGTGTCAGTGCAGGTCGTCGAGGTCGGTGCTGAGTGCGGGTGTACAGACTAAAAGCTGCACGGACCACATGATCACGTAAAATTGACATATTAAAAAAACGAATTGAATTGAAAGATCCACTACAACCTTTTAATTAGAACATACTGTACAATCAATCGGCAAAGGTCTCACTGATGCAGAACATCTTGGATAGGAATTAGTCATTCCGATCCCAGTCTACATCGGCAGAATGCAGACATCGAGGACTGAGGTCACTGTTTCACATTAGATAATTCCAGGAACAGGTGACATCACAGCCATTAAGACTGTGAAGAAGAGAGAAAAGCTAAACCTGTCTATTTCTGTCACTAGATTAGTTCTACTCCTAAATCATCCCATCTAGCTGTGGTTATAATTTATGTGAAAGGACAAAAAGTATTTTAAAAATAAGCAAAAGAACAGACATTCAGACATAATGTCTGAATGTCTTTATTAGATAGTTGGGGAAACTCGGTGTTGGATTTATGTTCAACAAAACCATCACGTGAACAGGCCTCTGCATTGCCAATCCCTAAGTCCATTAATCCACAGACAACTACATAATTTGACATGGATGATGTCGCCGAAGGTGAGAGGAGAAGGAGGGAGAACAAAAAGACAGAGTGCCTGATGTTCTGATGACGTCTTCGCAGGAGAAGAAGAAAGAAAACAGAGAGATGTTCAGAACAGCCGGTGATAAACAGAGATTTGATATTGTCTCCTGGGAGGGCCAAGGAAATATTAGAGCGCAACAAACCTGTCCTCGGGGTCTGGGGTTTTGTACACTGTAGTCCGTCATCTCTTACAATCGGCGGTAATTAAGGACGACATAGGGGACATAACGATGCAGTTTGATTTGTATGTGCATTAATCTAAATTATGCACCTATTTAACATTTGTCCTCACGGCTCAAAGCGTGGTGACGTCCATTGACGTCACGTTGAAGAAGGTCCACGTTTGCAGTGACATGCAAATGTGTGCACATCGGGCTTTGTGTAAACACGGCGCTTGACTCTTTTCCCTTTCAGTTGTTGCACTTTTATGACAAATAAGAGTGAACACGGGCAGTGATGTGCTCGCTGGCTGTTGAACTAGTTGTGAGCCAAGCTGTGAAGATGTGCATAACTCCCTCAGTCCCCCCAGGGACCCTGTATTTTCATGGGCCTGCCTCTGACGTCAATGCTCCGGCTGTCCTGTGGATTGTCAGAACAGACTATTCAGCTGGGGGAGGGGACTGGGAGTCTCTGGTGTGTGTGTGAGTGTGTGTGTGCATGTGTGTTTAAGCCATACATAGATGTTACTGTGCTTCTGTGTTTTGCTCGCACGTGATTTGTAAATGCGTTGCTCACATTCGGGGTGTGCAGTGCAGTGAATGAAAAATGTGCTTAAACAGGAGAGGTCTGTAACAGGGGTGGGGGCAGGCGGAGGGATGATGGGGGGCTATAAGCCGTGTGTGTGTTTGAAAAGATGTGCAGCTCCTGTGTTGGGACACAGAGGCCTGTAGTCGGAGGATGTTGCTAAAAACAGCTGAGGGTGGAAGTGTTAAGTATGACTGCTGACCGCTTCACTCCGCCGTCAGCTGTTGATGCCACAGCCCCAACAATAGTAGAGCAACACTTTCACCAACAGCTTTAAGAGGCAGGTGCATATGACACACGCACACACACAAAGTCACACACTGGTTTCTGTGTTTTGTGAGCACTTTAGGGATCCATATGCATGTCCCTAACTTACATTTCCTTCACTATAATAAATATATGCCTAATCTAAATCCTTACCCTAACTCTAATCTGAGCCTCATTCTAATTTCTCAATATACCCTCCATCTGTGTGGTGACCTGCAGATGCCCTTACAAGGGCTAAATGTCCCCTGTAACAGTATTTTATTTAAAAACAAAATGTCTCATAAGCCTAGCTGCAGCAGGAACACTCCATGAATTGCACATTTATTCATTTCATATTTTACACAAGATGTCTTGTAATATGTGTATATTCACAAATAGAATTTTAGAAGCAGTATAATAATCCAAACACCAAGTTAGAGGACAATGCATTCAACTTTTGTATAAATAATATGTATATATATATATAGTGTGTGTGTATGTATAATTGGCACATTTTGTTTTGAAAAAAATATCTGTACATTTTGACATTTCTCTTTTTCCACAATGTAATTATTTTACTGTTGCTTGGAGTAAATTCTTGGTCAGGGTTGTCACTGGGAGTGAGTTTTACAATTTCTAATAAGCAATTCTGTAAAATTAGCGTCAGAGATATCATTCTGTTTACTTAGCACAGTACAGGAAACATCTGACAGCTCCAGATTTGCCGGGATCATTCGGTTGCTTGTGTGTTTTTCCCAACAGTTTATCTATTATAACATATGACTTCAGTGTGTGTGTCTCGCTCCCTTACACACACACACACTGCATACCATGTACAGAAAATGCACATGGCTTTAAAATGTGCTCCAGGGCATCAGTGATCACACATCAGTGTAGATAAAAAGAACCTCTATGTTTCACAATGTTCTATATTCAGTACAAACGTACTGTAGATACTGGGTTTATTTGACAGTAGTAGCTGCTCAGTTATTTCCTGTTATGTAATAACTGTGTGACGTCGGTGGGGTCAGATACAGCCGGGGTCGCTGCTGGGTCACAGCCGTGGTGCGTCCCCTGTATTCTTGAGCATTTCCATATATGTTCTTTGTCCATAACCATCTCAGTGATACTCATAAAGTTCAGTGCCTTCTGATGTAGCTACTGTAAATCTTCGCTGGCTTTTATCACAGTGTCTTATATTTATTTCAAATATGATTTGTAGGTTTTTATTGTTAATGCTATAAACTAGAATGTAAAAATGTTGGACATTTAATCTCTATATTAAATGTTTTGAATTAGTTTGTATCGGATTCAAACTGTATTATCCCACATTTGTCACAATGTTGAAAGGCTTCCTATGTATGCTATTATGAATAAGAGAAACTGATACTAATTTTTAACTGTCCAGTACAGGCTTTAGTTGAAGCAGCACGCTGGATTTACAGAATAGGGTTCAAAATTGCATTCACAACACCTACAGTAGAGGAAAGGTAATTACATCCATTTAATACCAAACCATATTTTGCTGACTACATCTTAAAATACTGCATGTTGAAGTTGAGGACTTTTATTTTGAATATTTACAGTAAAAAAAAAACATGCTCCACCATTAGAGCTAACTTGACGTTTTCGCGGTGCTCTCTCTCTCTCTCTCTCTGGGCACGTGTGCGTGCGTGCGTGTGTGTTTTAGTCCCACCTCTCTCCCTCTCTCTCCGTCTCCCTCTCTCTCCCTCCCTCTCTCGCTCTCTGCATCTATGCTCGCTCGTTGCCTCGGGTCCTCCAGTTGCTGCTGCTGCTGCTGACCGTCCACAGCGGAGCCACCTTGCCGTGGAAGGCAAAGACTGCAGCTTTCGACCAAAGGTGCGGGGTTCTCTTAAGTTTTGGAGTCGAGGAGGCGGAGGAGGAGGGGGCGGAGGAGGAGAGGAGGGTGGGGGCAGCTCATTGCTCTACGTAACCCTTCCTAAAAGCCTCGACACCATCCTGGAATAGTTGTTTTCTTTATTTCTTTATATATTTTTTTCACCTGTTTTTTTTTTTTTTTTTTTTGCTTCAAACTTAACACCCAAGTTGCTGGAACCGCTGCTGTGGCTCCACTTTCCCCCGGCCCCTCTCTCCTGTAGCGCTCACTATCGACATGGAAGATGGTCCGTCTTCGACAAGCTGTTTCAGAAGGTTAACGGACTGTTTCCTGGGTGCAAGTACGTATATTTTTAAAACAAAAGATGACAAATAAATATAATTTTGGGCTGTTTGTAAGTAAACATGGGTATGATTTGTTATATACTTCCGGCCGGTCCTGCAGGCAGACGATATTTCTTCCCCATCCCTCAACTTTATGAATGAGCGATTGATAGAAGAATAAGAAGGGTGGGGACTTCAGCTGACGACTGTAATTCCTAAAATGTAGCACGTGTCCACTGAATGTTTTTTGTTTGTTTGTTTTTGTTTATTTATGCAGTGTGTTTGTTTTTTGACGCTTTTAGGGCAAATCTGTGAAATGTTTTCTGTCTTGAGACGAGTCGATGTGTTGCGGATGGGACAACGCCGCAGAGAGAGAGAGATAGAAAGTACATATACTGCTCATTGATCCAGGGTAAAAATGGCAATTTTTCAGAAGCCAAATTTGGATTCATAATTGGCATTTTAAAATGCAAAAATATAAGCATTTGTACTTATAAGTAGAAATAAAGTACATTTGTAAATTAAATGTACACTTTTTTAAGTATCACAATTACAGCTTTTTAATGAAAATTTTCTGTTTTTTAGGATGATTATAGCTGTAGCAAATTATTTTTTAAATCATCAATCATTATTTTTTAATAGCCTAGTATGTTATATGCATTATACTAAAATATGGTTAAAATGTCAGCGTGTCCTGAAACATAAAAATTCATACCGTTTTATTTATCATTGTATTTATTTATCAATTATTGTAAATGTATTCAGTTACTCTATAATTAACTAGACCGGCACATCCTATCAGATAAATATCTTGATTAAAAGGAAAGTCAAAACATTTAGTCATTGATTAATTACCAATACAGGCAGCCCCACGGGCTGCCTGTATTGGTAATTAATCAATGACTAAATGGTTTCATAGCTAGCAGTGTGTGTGGTGGTGTGTTTGTTTGTGTGTGTGCACATGCCACACAAATAGTGTCAGGGCTGTTTTGACACCTTACGTGACCTTTACTGTTATCTTTGTAATAGGAAATGAGAATTCTCTGGCCTGGTGTCCAGACTGACGCCACCATGGGATGTAGCAGCAAACTGCAGTCACTGAAGCTATTAGGGAAGTATGGCAGTATGTAGAAATGATGCTGTCACACTGACTAAAAAAGGCCAGCAGTGTTAGAAGGTCGCTGTGTTGTCAAAACCTTTTCATTTTAAAAACAGTCATAAATGCTGTTGCTGCTCAGACAGATATCTGTTTGAAGTTGATCCTAAGTGTCATGTTTAGCATCAACTGCCCGCTTCTGTCACATGCTCTCTTTCATGAATCAATCTGGGATACTTCCAGGATTACCTCTCCCTGCTTGACTTGATCAGATTAGAGTTCAGAAAAGAAATGAGTGAAACCTCATGAACATGAGTGTTTCTAAAGAATTGTTAGTGTGACTGTCCTGTACAGTATAATTATTAAGCATGTGATAGGTCACCACCCAGCTGAGGCGAGAAGAGGCTGTTTTCGCTGACACACTGTTGCATGTTGCTCCATTCACTCTGGGCTTGTTAATGCAATTTCCAACACTTAGTTCTTCCTCTGTTTATCCTAGTGTCATGGGACAGCTGGCTAGATCCATGAAATACTTTACAATGTATATGTGTATGTGTGCTCGTACATATTGTTCATGGGGAGTCCCCTGAATCAGAGAGGTCAGGCAGGATTACCTTAAAAAGACATTGCATCAACCCAAAATGCTTAGGTCTGCGATTAATAAATTACGTATAAAAATCTGTGCATTCACTGTTCATAAACATCTCCCACCTCCTGCTGCAGTTCTATAAATGGAGCCATACTGCTTGACTTGTGTGTGCTGAAACTTTGTTGGTCGACATACAGCGGATTTTCTCACATGGCCAAGCAGTGGCCACGTGTGTGTTTTTCTTTATTTCTTCATGCTGTAATTCAGTTTTTTTCAACTTTGGGGTTGCAACCCCACGTGGAGTCAGCTGAAATTCAAATGGGGTTGTCCTATTGTATTGGTTAAAACACCACACACAAATTTGAACAACTGTATTCTAATAAAATGCAGCGTGAGCTGGTGGTGGAAAATAAAATATCACTTTGTGCACTTATCTGGCTACTCTGTATGTGTAACACAGTATAACAAAAATGGTCAAAAACAACTTCAAGAAAAAATAAAGTCTCTGGAAGTGACAGAAATTGACAGAAGCCAAAAAAGGTTGGAAACCACTGCCGTGACTGGAACTGTGATTGAGTAACTATGTTCAATATTCATATATGCAGGGGCAGGAGGTGGGACGAGGGAGGGAGCACTGCTGTCGGACATGTTTGTTGACCCCTGATGAGCTTTTTCGAGGGTTCATATCAGAGAGGCTGGGAACAGGCCACGTGCATGTAGATTTCTTTACAACTTGTCCTTGTGTCAAGACTCATAAAAGAACACAGCACTTAAGGAGACACAAGGATCTGTGCTTCTCATTATGTGTTCCCAAATGGCCTTACTGCAAAGCAGCTGCAGAGTTCAGTAGAAGTCTGGATGTGAAGCTGGGAACTTGACTCCTGATCATTAGTGAGGAAGATATGTCAACCTGGTTGGGCAAGATCCCGGCACTCAGAAGCTTGAAATATATTTAAATATATATATATATATATATATATATATATAATTTGTAATTTAATAATTATATAATGTGTGTATTTAGGAATGATGATTTGTCCTAATGTTTTTCACTGCTACCCTCTGTGTGTGTGTCTGAGACTGCAGTGGATGTGGGATATGCCTTATCTAAGTTTACAGTCCTTATCCTTTTTGTCTAATGATCTGAAGTGGAAATAATGCAAATTACATTTCCATGGAAATTCTTCTGTGGAGACTGCGTTCCCTATCTAAAGGTGCGATTCTGGGTGGTTTCTGGTTTGTGCAAAACAGTTGTCTTTAAACGTGAGTGGTCGGTGGCAGTTCAAGAAATGGTTTTGCTTGTTTGACGTATTTTCCATTGACTGGTCAACTTCATTCTCTGCTTTTGTTCGGTATGATCAGAATGTATAATGTTTTACTCCACACATACATACAGCCTCACAACAGGCCCAATAAATAAATGAGGCGTGCAGTGGTAGAAGAATTAAGGTCGTTTTTTTTGTTTTTTTTACTTTGTTTCTCACTGAATGTCAGTCTCGGAGGCTGAGCTCCAGCCTTCCCACAGATAAGATAAGAACCACATGCTCTTCCCACCTCCTGGCAAGGGAGTCCCAGGCGGACCTGCTGACGCACGCACCTCACTGCAACCCCCATCTCTTCTCCTGCCTCGGCCTCATGTCAGGATAGTGAAAAGTACTACCTTGGCAGCTTGCCCTTGACTCTCTGCCAAAAGGAGTGCACTTCTACAGAAGTGGTCTTTTCCCTTTTTCTTTCATGTGCATTTTCATCTCTCTATGGCTGCGGCTAAACATGTGGCTCACCACACACTGGCACTGACAGGGGACCAGCTGATGTTTGTGTCATCTGACATTCCAGCTAAAGATGCATGTTCTGATTTGTTTAAATAATATTGAGATTCAGATAAATAAGTTGTCTGAATGGCAAAAGTACCAGTGACTGTTTACATACTTAAAATCATGTAATCAAGTACTTGCTAACACTTGGTCTGGAAGTTAAGGACATTTCAGCACAATGCTGATGTATGGACTTCCTCTTTGCAAAATGCAGTCTGAAGAAGCCTTTTGTTGACAACAGTGGACTTTCTTGAGCAATAGTTGTCACTATTCAATATGGTCTTGTAGAACGTTATTCCGTCCATTTCTGCTACAGAAACCATGGGCTCACATTGAGCTTCATTCACATCATTTAAGTGGTCAAATGTTTTTGTCAGGGCTTTGAAAGATTTCTGTTTAGTGTTCAAAATGTATTTTTGACTTTTCCCAGTTAAATGTTGAAGACACTTGATCTAGCAAATACAAAAATACAGGCAGTAATATGTTGATACAACAACAGTGAGATATTGAAGCTTGCATAACCCAGTCTGGCGTTTGCACATATAGTTTTTTACTGGTATCTGTTTTTGTTTTTGCTTGATTCCATCCTTGATTCCAAGATCAAACCTTTGCTGAATGCACATTTTATTTCAAATCTTAATACCCAAACCTGATAGCATCTCAATCAATGTACTTATTTTTACAATTACCCTGTCTCTGCATATTTCTACATAAGATTATGTTTACAAAATTAAATTAACTTTGTCAGTTAGAAAACATTAGCATTTCTGTTCCTGATAAAAACAATTCTAGTAAATTATCAATTTAATGCTATTGGTTTTTAGGTGCAGAAAGTATTGCCATTTATAGTACTTTGTTGTTAATGCCTTGCTGCCGTGTTTAACGTGACATTTGGTGGATAAGCAGGAAATGGAAATATTAGCATTTTGCTCAAGATAAACTTCCAAGGAAAGAAGTGGTTTTAAAAAGCACTCAGAGAAGAATTGTATAGCTGGTGAAACATACGCATCATCCATTATGCAGAAGATGAGGGTACTGGTTTGTGTGATCAGTATTTCTAGGCAAATATCTGATAACAGGAGTTTCTACAAAAGTTGCTGGGATGTTGAAGTAAAAGAAAAAAGATGATCCGTTGGCAGAAAGGACCATTTCTCTGCTGCAGCTCAGAGATGAAAACTGAAGTGAGGACATGACGGATGTTGTTGCTTGATGACACATTGCAGAAATGACAGGCCAAGCTCAAACCAAACACAACGTTCTGTTACTATAAGCACGGCAGTTAAAAGGAACAGAGTTGTGGAACTCCAAAGATAAACCTGCTTCACATGCGTTTAATTTGTTTTTGTGGAGGAGCTCCAGTCTGCTCTTCTGTGCACCACTGAAAAACAGCTCGACCCATAATGTCATTTTGACTCACGACTCACACTTCACCACAACTGACGTGGTGTCATACTTTCAGTGACATCTTTTACTATGCATCAAGTTTACTGACTTAAGTAACTGACTGCAAACCAGTCACTTTTCCATATAAAATTGCAACATGCCCAGATTATTCCCTGGTTAAAAGTCAATCCCTGAGGATTTTACATTGTAGGAGTTAGGGAGGTGTATTGGCAAAAATCTGCTCATTACACATTAAGTTTTTTCCAAAACAACTGTAAACACACAATGCTGATACATGTTTTACATTCAGTTACTAAAATTGGAAGGTAGAAAGATTTACATTTGTAATAGCCAGAGAACAAATAAAACCCAAATTAAAATGAACCAATGCCATGAAAAATAGATACAGTGCTGTAGAATATTGATACGGTATTGTGGTATTTCAGTCTATTAATATTTTCTTACACCCCTAATCCAAGTATATTTCAAGATGTTTTATTGCCTGAAATTTACAGTGCAGCCACACACTGTCTGTAATCAAGATGTTTTATTGCCTGTTTACAGTGTTACAGTGCAGCCACACACTGTCTGTAAATGCATGTCTGTCAAACAGCAGCATGTTCACAATGAACGACCCAGACAGCCTCAGACCAGCTCAGCCTTTCTTTCCCGGTCCCAGGGTGTGGTGTTCTATACTCAAGATAAATGTTATGCAACAATACTTCACTGCCTGAACACAGGCTCTACTTTTTTTACACAGGAAGCCCAAGTCTGCGTCAGGCACCAAAATCTCTGCCAACTGGGCTTCAGCCACTCATAAACATGCCGCATGACAAACTACAGCACTTCCTGTCTGAGCAGCGTCGTTTCACTTAAACTCATCTGCACGTAGAAATCTGATGTAGTGATTCAACCCAAAGAGGAATGATACCTCACAACCATGTTGGTCTGTAACAACTGCACTACACTTTTAACACTTGATTTTAATTTAATTTATTTAGCCTTTATTTTTCTCTGAAAAGACTAATGGTGGTCAAGGTGTGCAGCAGCAACAGCTCAAACGTTTAAGCTTGTTTTTTTTAAAAATACCAGTTGTTTGGTAGTATATTTCCTCTTATTCAAAGTAATACTTTTTTTAAGCAGACATTTGTTGCAGACAACAGTTTTTCTTGGAGGGATGGACGATGCAAAACTTGATGAGGTGGAAATGCTATCCTGGTAAATTTAAGTAAAAACCCCTGCAACAGACTACAACCTAGCAAAGTTTGCAGAGAGGGACAGAATGATTAGTATTTTTGAATTTCTATTCAATTTGTCAAATCGAACACTCTGTCCTCTGCTGGACTAATGATGACGCAATAGCGTTCTGCAGCACTGGTCAGTGTGGTAGAGGAAAATTTCACAGAGGTTCTAAAGACATAAAAGAAAATAACTCTGGTTCAACCAATGACCACACTATTGCTTCTACTGCAGCACGTTTTCTCTCTCACTCTTTCTCTCTCTCTCGACCAAATGTGGTTTTAAGTGGAGTTGCAAAAACTGGACTCCACCAAGTGGTCCAGATCAGGCTACACCTTTTCCTTACCCGCCATAGTCTCGGGATTCAAACACTGACGCACTACACACAGTGGAGTGCCACTGTGGCCACGTCAGGTTCAGCTGTGGCTCTAAAGACGTAGGAGAGAAAGACCTGACAGTTAACAGAAAGAAGTGGAAAGATTTAATGAGGAAAAGGCAAGTTACTATCATTTATCATCATTTACCTCCATGCAGCCCAGTTAAAAACATGAATCAGTATACTGTATAGTGTGCTGTGCTGGTAAATAATAATTTGTATATTTTTTATTATTCTCTAGTCATTTTAAATGAATCTGTGCAGTTTGGTTTCGCCTTGTGTAGGGATGTAATGATGCATCGTGAATCTGTTAAAATCTATACAAATCCCTGACAATTAGCATCAGTTCAAATAAAAAATGAATCATGCATCAAGCCATCAGTAGGCTGCGTTATGTCAAAAAGTCACTGGCTATTCCATGAGACTACACACTCTAGTACAGTAGGTGGCGGTATCACCTAATAAACGTTGGTTGTGAGTTAGTATTGTATTTAAAAACATTTAAGCTTATTTTGTTTTTAAAAAACAATTGTGATAAAATCATGTCTTGAACAAAAAAATTGTGACTCGCTCTGTGAAAACAAGACATTTGAATTCAGTGTTCAAACATCCCATCGTTGCTGTTTCTGCGGGTTTTCCATAATCTCTTGGTGCCAATAAGACAGATTTGCAAGGGCCGTCTGAAGTGTTTATAGCTGCTTCTGAGACCCCCACCCCTGGGCATTTTTTTATTTACTAAAGTGTTCTGCTCTTTTACAACAGAGTTAGACAGAAGTCGCGTACGGCTGTAAGGAAGGTGCCCTGAAGAGTGTGGTGTTTCTTGGGTCTGGATAGCATCAGAACACGGCGTCCTCCACCTCTACCCCCTAAAGTTTTCTCTCGCTTCTGTTTGAATTATTTGTCTTTTGTGTATATATGAACCCACACACACAACAGGCAGATGATCTGTCATGAATGTAGATCAAATTATTTGTTCTGGAAAAATTAATCAGCGCTCGGTCTGTTTACAGGAGCCAGAGTCAGGACAGGAATTAAATTAATGTAATGATGAAGTCATACCTTCAGTCTAAGTTTACATACTTTTAACTGTCTCACTACAGTGACACTGGGCGTTTCTGTTCATTGCATCTGTTTTTATTTTGCCATCTCATACAATAGATAAGCTGTTGTCACCATTCATGTTTTGTTTTCTTGACCACAAACGTTTGAAGCCATTGATTGCCTTAATATGACGCAGGATGCACATAGAAACCTATTATTTTCTTAGTATTTTAATGTCATTTATGTGTGTCTGTGTGTGTGTATGACAGCAGAAGAACACATGCCTTCCAGCTGCTGTGATTCATACATGAATGGAGATGGTACAGTCTGCATACAAAACCATCTTCTCCTAAATAGTCTGCTCAAGGAAACAATTACTTTGTACTTCAGAGAACCTTAACAATTTTAAGGTGGTTCAAAATTATAGAAACCAAAAGTCGGACTCATCAGTTATAAGACTTTTTGTTCCTGATCTCTGGTTCTTGTATAGTTTTTTCTACTTCTGCCGGTACTGTGCTTGATTTAGAATATTTTTATTTGCCACTGTTTTTCACCCTTCATATGACATGTGCTGTCCTTGACTATTAACCCTTGAGAAAACAATTCCAAAAAAAATCCTACTAACCTGAGTATTTTTTCTATTTTTGTATAGTTGTAAATGGATGATTAGGCATTTTTAGCCACAAGGAAATCATGTCTCAAATGTTTGTTGGAATGGTATTATAATTAAATTGTTAGCTGTCATGTTTGCAAAATAACCACTAGTTATCCTCAATAGATTTTATACCCTAAAGAAGTCAGTACATTTTTGGATGTAAAGAGAAAATATCGGCGCAAGATAAATAATTTCCTGTTTGTGTAGCATGTGATTAAAGAACGGCTTCGCATCTCATTTTTAACAACTGGAGAACATGTGTGTTCGTGATTGACTCTCTCAAGCTAAACACACAACAAGAGGAGTGGACTAAAACTCATGCTCTCCCGTGGAATATAGCAATATTTTAGGATCTAGCGCATAGTCCGGTGACATAAACCTCGCGGCTGGATTGATACAGCTACAAGTTTTTGTTTTGGACACAAACATACGTCTTTTTCATGTTTGACCTAAACATGTTGGTTTCCTAGTGCATCATGATGGCCTCTCAGACGCCAGTGGGTGTATTAAAAACAACTTTCCCTCATGATGGTCTGGCAAATGGCCTTTTTCCCTGACAACAAAGACAGTAAACAGCAGCACTTAGCGAGTGCTCAAGAGCCTAATTGCCTATTAAGCACAACCTAGCCCTCCTTTATCCTGCTGCCTCTGCTGGGGACTTCCATCCCTGGAGATGTAGCTTTACAGTAAACATAAGTGAGTTAGCCTGGCTATCTAGGAGGCTCAGCTGGACAGTGAGCTCTGCTGCCACACTCACCTCATACCAAAGCAAAACGGAGTCATGACCCTAGCATGTGCATTTTTTGTAGCGCTGCAGGGAGGAATCTTAGCTGTAGTTGGATATAAATCCAATCTTTCCCATGTTTTTCCACGTTTTTGCATTTTGCCTGGTTATGGATTCATTTTTGATGACTGAATGAGGTTCTCTTTCTGTGCCCTTTAGGCTTGACAGATGAGAAAGTGAAGGCCTACCTCTCAATGCATCCGCAGATGCTGGACGACTTTGTGTTGGAAAGCGTGAGTGCAGAGACGTTAGACAGATGGCTGAAGAGGAAGACCGACAGCAGCAGGCCTGCAGGTAATTCCTCTCTCTCTCTCTTTCTCACACACACACACCAGTGAGCCAAACATGGAAATGAAAACACACACAGACATGCTGCAGGTCTCTGGATTACAGTGGCATAATGATTGGATCAGCGGATTTCAGTATGTTGACGCACAGCTGTGAATTCTGTAATATGTCGCTGTGGTTCAGTGTTTGTACGTTTAGCTCACATAATCCTATTTGCGATCCTAAAACGTTGACCAAAATTACAGACTGGGATGAATATCCTCAACCAGTTCAGTCGATTATGTGTTTATTGCCCTGAAAACCATTTTCTTGAAGGGCCAAAACATAGAGACAGCCAGGGGAGTTTTGGGCGTATGTGAATACGTACTAAAAAATATGTGTTAAAAAAAAAAGAATGGGTTTGTCGGGTGTTTACGGGTCATTACGTCTGTTTGAGCCCATTTGGTGCAGTGAGCTTCACTCACAGCAGACTTTTTCTCAGACTAACTTCATCTATCAAGGGCCTACAGAGCTGGCACTGTGCCCAGTCCGGCTGCTGACGTCAGAGGCGACCTCCAGAGACATGCAACCGGCTAATGGGGAGGGAGGGAGGCAAGAAGGGGTGGAGACAGCGGTGGTGTTAGTGGTGTTGATAATGGAGGTGGTGGTGAGGGTTCGTACTGGTTGGTGCTGCCAGTGTGTGTGTGTGTGTGTGTGTAAGTGAAAGCAGAGTTGGACACTGGATGCATTTGTCACATATTGGAGCCTCGTTCTACATGAGCTTTACAGACAGGGGTGTTTATTGCTGCCTTGAGACACAGGTTTCACAGGTCTGATCCTGCATGTGAAAGCACTTTTAGCATACGCGTGTGTGTATGTATGTGTGCGTGCGTGTTCACGTTCTTGCTCTTGCCAAGTAGTAATAACTCTTTTACTCGTGCATTTGAGGTGAGAGCAGATGTAGTTTTGCAAGAAGAAAAATACAGATACTAAAAAAATAAACAAAGACATTTTATTTATTTTATTTATTTTAAGCCAATAAACCATACCACTCATCCCTACCAATGACTTAATTTGATATTTAATAATTAAATCTAAGTTGCCATATGATGTTAGCAGAGAGATAACACCCGCTAACATGATGCCACCGTAATTTCTGCAGGTCATATTTGTCCATCTAGACTCTTGTAGCACATACAGTACATTTGGGTCTTTTCTTTTACCAGGTTGGACGTGTCTTTCCAAATGCATTGTCCAGCTGTGCTCTATGAGCTGATGTGTTACTGAGCTGAATCAGAGGCCTGACTCAAACACCAGTAATCAGCTCGTCAGCTCTGTCACTCTGCCTCATGACTGATGCTGATGATCTTTAAATGACGTCACTTGACTAATTTTCCTCTTGAGTCCACTTCCTGTTTCAGCCCCCTGTGAGCCGACATCAGGGCACCACTGTCTGTCCTCACTCCATCTCCCTCCCTATTTGGCTGTCTGTGCTCAAATGACCCACACTGTCTAATTTCTCACTCATCACACAGACTTTATAGTCCCCGTGTTGAGTCCAGGCCTGAAATTTATTTGCCACACTCTCTACTGCACATTTGAAGGAAGTTGGACACGTTATGCATGACACGTTACAGCAACACATCCTGTCCTCATGTGTTTGGTTGCAGCAACACATCCTGTCCTCATGTGTTTGTGATTATCTTAGTGACCAATTATAGAAATGGTCACAATAGCTGCTTAAAACCCTAATAAAATAATCCTGCAAGATTTCCATGGCACATGCAATGTCTTTTGTGAAGGAAGATCTTGTTCCTATTGTTTGCCCATACAGGTTATGGCAATTAAATGTGTTAATAATGGTTACTAGGTGGCGCTTTGGCCCAGAGGCAATGTCTTTGTCATTGGTGTGGAACTCCAGGGTTCACCTCCTGGGCAAGTTCGAATCCCAGTTAGGGCAGTTGGTACCTTCCAGTGGACTCACCACCTGCAGGAAGGTTCAGGGGGGGTTGGTACGGTGCAATGTGATTTGGGTGGCGACTGCTGCCCCCGCGACCCGGTAACGGATAAGCACATGAAAATGGATGGATGGATGGATGGATGGATGGTTACTAGTTAGTTAAAACACAGATTAAATATAGAAACATAGATTAAATATCCAGAAGTAATTCCAGTATTATTAATAAAATTACACAACTTCTACAAATACAGCAAAGTTATTTATTAGCAAATGGCTAAAATATAATCTATGTTACCTTAAGTGTTAAGTGGTAGAAACAAATATGATTTGTTTAATATGATTTCAATTTTTTTTCTTTGGTCTACTAAATCTTGTCACAAAACTCTTTGACCTGACCTGGCAAATTAGACTATGTTTAATATTACTTTTTGTAAATCATAACATTTTCTCCACAAAATCTGTATTTTCTTCCATCCAACTTAAGAGTGCAAGAGCGGGACTGAGCTGTTTAGCAGCTGATACTGTTTCTCAGATGTGCTTGGATGGCAGTCACAAGAAAACAAAGATGTGCTTGTGCTGCAGAAACTCATACTCCGAGGATGTGATAAGATATCCGTCTTACCTGCAGGGCTTTCCATCAGATGTGGTGTGCAGAGCTGTGTGAAAGCAATGTTAAATGCTACAGAGGATAAGATAAGACTTGGAATCTGAACTGAAAGGGTTTTAATGAAAATTGTTTTTGTGTGTTCAGGAAATTTAAAGTCTCAGTCACAGGTTACACCCAGTAAACCCCTGTGATTAACTGAGAAAGACTACAAATCAGTTTGAAGGTTGAAATAGTTGCCTAGTTTGTTCTTTTGTAATATAACTTTCCTATTGATATCTTTGATATAAATTTAAATACCAATCGAGGCAGTGGGTAAATGTCAGAGCTTCAATCTGTTCATGTCACCCCTCACCAAAATAGATTTCCAGATTTTCTACCTATGTAATCGTGTCCCTAGTGCCAGCAAAATAACCAATGAAAAGGATGCTTGTTCTGAATATTCAAATATGTCAAAGTTAGCATTCTAATACAGGACCTGGGGAACAGCATTTAGATTCATGGTGGCAGTAAAGAGTAAAGATCTTGCCAGTTGAGGACACATGCAAAGGTAAAGAAAAAGACGAGGAGCAGGTCAATGCAGGACATCCACTCTGTCCACACGTATTGACCACTGAGTCACCGCTGAGCCGTGGGGGAGACTGTGTATCTGCAATGTCAGATCAATATAGCTTCTGTCAGAGTATCCTGCACATAACACCTGAGGGATTTTCACCTCCACACTGAGAGCCTACTACTGCTGTACTGCTGCTGGTGGTGATGATGATTATTGTCTTTGAAATGTTTCAAAGAGAGAGTTGAAATCCAACAGTACATACTTATTGCAGTGAATGTAGAACCCTATGATCCTACATGCTGCGGTTTCTTTAAATCGCCATAGAGTCAAGCTAAAGGCAGATTGGTTCAACTATTCAGTCATGATTAATTGCCGGATTTCTTTAGTTAACTCATGGGTAGTCACTAATTAGTGGCATGTTCTTTATGTGTTCTAAATATACCTTAAGATGTATGAGTATATAATAGACAGGAGAGGAGAAGGTTGGGAAATATATGACCTTCATCAAATGTCTGTTCATTTTTAGGCCTCAGTACAAAACAAGGACAAATGTACTTCAGAATAAATATACCATGTAATATATATGCATATACCATAGTAATGGTCTTAGAGGAACAAGTGATGAAAGAATAATTATATTTGTATAAATATGTTTAACATTATATTTTTACATAATTTTCTTGCAATTCTTTTTTTTAATTCCTTCATTTGTATTAATAATGAAAATGTACCTCGATAAGTCATAGTCTTATTTCAAATTTCAATTTCAAACTGACCAGCTTTGAAGAAGAACTTTATGCAGGAGAAATGTCAATTATGATGAACTCCACATCTTGACCAAATAAAGGAGGTGAAAAATAAACAGGCGGAGGACATACAAATGATGTCACATGATTGAGGAGTGTTCCAGTTGCTTGGCAATAATGTTCAACCTTTATTGCATCATGAAGTTGCTTTACATTTTTTTCAATGAACACATTGGCCCTTTGCTTCCATGTTTACTGAAAGCACAGCAGCTACCTAAAAATATGGGATGGCATTAGAAGAGGCTAGTGGTAGTTGTGCTGGTCATGTTGACCACAATGTGTCCAAATGAAACACACACACACACACACACATCCACAAGCACACACCTGTATACATGGCATTCCTTTCCTCTCCGGCCTTCAGGGATAACTGTATCAGAAGGCTTAACCCCCAGACAGTTACCTGATGAAACGATCGTGTTGTTGTTTCCAAGCAGGTCAAACGGAGAGTTTCAGTTATGTATGCTTAAGATAAACTGCTGATGGTGCTGAAAAGGCTATTTGTCACACATTTGAACACCTGCTCCATCAGCAAAAGCTGGGCCAAACATCCAACACAGTATATTTGAGGTCAAGAATTGAACTTTATTTTTTACAGGAACACTTTTGTCCCAATAAAACATGCATCTAGGTCATTTCCAGATCAGTTTTAGTTAATGTTGACATTAAATGCCCTAAAAAATATTATATATTCACCACTTTTCGCCTGAAAATGTGCTAACCAGTGAATGTAACCTTTGGCTTCTTGCTTGGCGGAGTTGTGTGTCTCAGACCTGAGATATGGATGGAGCCGTCTGTAGTGTGCAGTGTACGCCTGAAAAAGTGTTCACCTGGTTTCAGAAGTAACTCTATATGACTATAATTCTAGAAGGAAATGAGGCTCCTTCTCACTTAGTCTACGGTGTGTTTACAGTGTCTAGTGTTGTTTTTTTTCAGTTGAACACAATTGTTTCATTATTAATGGTCATATCATGCTTTGTTGTTCACTTTCCCAGATTATAATTTACAAAATTGACACACTGTTTTCGGTAAAAGCGGAACACTGTTTAATTCTTTCTGACATGTTAAACCTGTGGGGAGTATTATTAAGTATTATTTTCATATGGACCACAATTCTCTCAGACATACTTACCAAACCAGTGGAGAATTTTGATTCTCTTTCTAGGGATTTTTCTCACACTCTGGAAGGAGATGTCTTCATCGTCATTCTGTTGTTAGCGATGACGGGCTGGGTCCTCTTACACTGTCTGTAAAGTCTATAGTTGTTATTTTTTCTTCAGTAAATCTAAAGGCCACTTGCCTGCATCTCTCTCTCACAGAATGTATCTGGATCTGTTGCTTTACCTAACTTGGTCTCTTGCTACAGTTCCTTGTTACGCTGTAGTCCCCTGGGCATTTTCAGTATGAAGACACAGTTGAGACACAATCCCTGACAGGATGAACCCCTCTGGGAAAAAAAGCCCATTCAGTGTTAAGTGATGAGGTTCATACCATACATATACTGTACGTGTAATATACTACCAAGAAAATATGCTCAAAATTATAAATTATATATATATATTATAATATAATTGATACTTGATCCACTGTTTTTCAGGCTGAGTACAAAGCATTGTGAAATTATGTTGTCAATTTAAGTCCTTAGAATAATTAGACTTTGCAGTAATACTAGAGGTAATAATACGGTAGGAATTAAGAATAAGAAATACTCTGTAATCTGTAATCTCCCTAAAAACGTTTAAATTAGCCACTTACCAATTAGGAGCAGCAAAGCCTACACCAAAGCCCAGTGCCTTATGGTCTATGTGCAAAAATTAGTTGAATCAACACAGGTGGAATGAGTTTAGCTGTGAGCTGGAAGAGGATGCTGCAAACATTTTTTTCTTAGGTCAGTAAAGTCAGGTCAAGTCCATCAATGGACATCACAGTTTTAAAATTACAATTGAAATTAAACTCATAAAAACCCATATAAAACATGGAGGAATGTACATTATATACACTCAATGTTTATATCAAGTTGAAATAACAATACAAAGTAAAGGAGAAAAGCCTTCACCTGTGGGTGTAATTGTAATTGCGAACAGCTCCAAAGGTTTTAGGACATTTATCACTATGATGTGTTGTTTTCAGTGCACACTGTGCAATACTTTCATTTTTATCACAGTTCAAATGTGTTTAAGCAGTGTTTTGTCCAAAGTTAACACATATGTCATATGGCAAGATTTTTGTGTGCAAGTTTACAATGTGTATTATCTGCCTGTATCGAAACCATTGTTCCTCACATTTGTACCCACTATAGCTAAGTAGCTAGTACCGCCAGGGGCAATTGTGTGGTTTGAATAATTTATGAAATTTCCATTTCCATGTTGAGATGATAACTATCAGGCCAAGTGGAAGGCAGTGTTAAAGTGACAGTGAATCCATGTAAAAGTGGTTGTTTCAGTTTGTTTGTTGACCTTGTGAGAGACAGGTCACAGACAGCACTTGTTGAGTCCCACTACCTAGGAACTTTAACAACTACCGCCTTAGAAGATGATGGAGTAAAATGTGATGCTTCCCTACATCTCAGTGTTTAATTTGAGGTATTTTAAAGCTGCTCTTTTCTAATAGTACCACTCTCAGATTTGTCTTTCCAGTGGGCCCAGATATTTTTGGCTTCAACAAATCATGATAAAAAATGTTTGCGGGTTTTCAAAGGAGTTTGAAGTCTTTTTCAAGTGCAGATCCCTGTCCGCTGATTGACGTCATTCCCGGCCGGGGTTCACACTAAAATAGCTCTCACAGCTAAGTTAGGAAACTCATAGCATTCTGGAAGAATGCTTAAAACAACAAACATCAGAGCTGGCTGTAATGTCTTTCTACAAACTTACACAGGGGTTAGTATTAGAGCAGGACCAACTCACGTCAGCAGCAGATTTTACCGAAATCTGCTGTGCGTTTCACGTGGGCAAATTAAAAAACTTTTCAACGACATCTGAGGAGTCGGTGTTCCTGTCTGCTGTTGACCCCTGTGTAACAAAGCACTGCTCCGGCTGTATGAATGGTTGTATTCTGATCCCAAGAAGTAATTCCAGACCTGCTCCAATACTTTACGACCAGAGTCTGTTATGATTGGCAGGGGCTATCATTATTATCACATTCTTCAGTGTCCACATCCAAAGACAATAGTCATATGTCTACCGTCTCTCCAGCAGCCTGAAATCACACCAAGAATTTGTACTTGGGACCACAGCATTTTGTACTTGTCAAGTTAAATCAATTCTTCTCTTAATTCTGTTTTTTAAAGGAAAATATTTGACGTAAATGTAGATTTTGTTGCTGCCCACAATTTATGCACGATGAGTTGCACTGCTCTAACGTCAGCATATTTTTGCATTGACGACGTGCCCCTTTATCTGACTGCTCTTGTTAACACAACATCTGGTTTTGCTTACCTGCCGCATGTAGTGCAATGTCATCATAATGAAAAAGAACCAGACGTCAGTGATGCTCACAGATGGTTTTCACCTTAAAATGCAAAAACAAAAAAAATAAAAACTCCTCCTTCATGTATGTGTGAGTTCACAGATGCTGAGTTATCTATCATGGATGAGTGATTTTGATCAGGGACTGTAGAAACAGAGGGGATTTGTCTTTTATCGCTTTAACAGGCCATTAACACAAACAAAGCCTAGATCAAAACCTGCCTGGGGGCGGGGGGCTTCCGTTCAATGTCACAATAGAAAAAAACATTTAAAGAGATTAAAACATTGTTTTAAATTAGTTAAATCCCCTATTTTGGTTAAAACCAAATAATTCTGAGAATTTTGATAGTATATTTCTGTTTAGGGATTAACAATTATTTACTAGAACAAAAAATAGAAGTCAGTCACTGATGGCTGGCCATGAATATAGCTCTGAGCCTTGGAATGGAAATAAGAGTATGTGGTTTATTCACCTTTGAAATATGTGTACTATCCTAGCCACAAGCTTTTTTTTAAAATATAATTTTTAATTATTTTTACTAAATATGTTTTCTCTCTCTCTCCCTGCCTTTGTAGATGACACATCAGCTAAAGAAGTCAGCAGGGTAGGTTTTCTGCTAAGTTCTATGTGTGAAATTACATACAATAAAAGCCATTTGAAAACAATTTGTGCAAAATATTTCTAGCATGAATGTACTGTCTAGTTCTATGATAATGCATTGTTGATAATTATTATTGTTGTTTTGTCCATAATCTGTTGTTTACAATAATATTTTCTGACCAAAACTTAGACCTTGTAACTTGTTGATACACAAACATTTCAATTGAATCCAAAAGTTTTTGGTCCAAAATGAAACAAAACAATGATCTACTTTGTTACACCAGCTTAATAGTAGTAGGTAACTAGAAGCTTGAACATAAGATAACCCATTGATTGAACTAATGGTTGATTAGCCACTGTGTAAATGTCATAGTACATAAAG
This sequence comes from Cynoglossus semilaevis, assembly GCF_000523025.1. Lineage (NCBI taxonomy): Eukaryota > Metazoa > Chordata > Actinopteri > Pleuronectiformes > Cynoglossidae > Cynoglossus > Cynoglossus semilaevis. Next base: position 12,799,715 of record NC_024318.1, on the reverse strand, counting down.
TGGAAAAGAATAAATACGTATTCCACATCCCCTGTGTTCCACATGTAGTAGTTAGATTCACACCTCTGACAATTTGACACCTTTGTGCTCCCATGAGGCCAGATATGAGCTCACGCTGCAGGGCCATGTGGTTGCTTAGAAGAGACTTGACACACATACGGGGGGTGGGGGGGTGGGGGGGGGCACTTGACCCCTCAGTGCGTCATCCATACGTCTGTGCAAACAGGATGTGGGAGGGCTGACGAAGTCCCACTGGGCCTTGTAGTGCGCCATCTCTCTGCCATTCTGTCTTCAGCTGCTCTGCAGGAGCAGAAATTGATGGTTCCCGGGACCAGTATACACAGGATGTCTGCCTCTTACACAACAACGTTTATAACCCACTCTGAGATGAGGCTGAGCGTCAGAGCTTACAAAGTCTCTAATCAGAGTGGCGGGGCTTCAGTGGGCCCCCTCTCGGGACAGTGGGAGATCGTGGGGCTAGAATGCAATCATGAAAAGAAGCATACGGGTGGGCTGAAGGGTAATGTAGTGATGAATGGTGCAAGGACCAATGTTACAGTCCTGCTTTTTGAATCAATGCATCTCTGCAGCAGGAACATTAGTGTAGCGGAGATACAGGGTGTCTTCTTTCATTTTTCTTACTTGTGACTCCTGCTGACTCGGGGAAATTCAATCTTAGGGTTTACGTAGGACGAAAGAGTTGCAATTTACTCTGTGTCTTCTGTCCAGCAGTACCAGGACACAAATATGCAGGGTGTGGTGTACGAACTCAACAGCTACATGGAGCAGCGACTGGACACTGGAGGAGACAACAAACTCCTGCTCTACGAGTTGTGCAACATCATCAAAACAGGTAAAAAAAAAAAAAAGGCAGAAACAGGTCGTAAAACATGTTCAAAAATGTCTGTTGATCGGAAATTGCCCTAATTCCAAGCCAACCTGGTTTAAATTTGTTTGTAAGTTTGTATGTCTTCTTTCCCTTCGGTCTGTTTCTTTGGGATGATTAGTGTAATCACATTCACCTGTGTCTCTTTGGTAATCAGTCTCACTCGTCTCACCTGGTGTCCTGTGTATATCAACCTCTTCCTCTTACTCAGTCCTTGTCAGTTCATTGTTCAAAGTTTGCTGCCCTGTGTGATGTCATGTTCACTCCTGTGAGCTCTTCCTTGTTTCTGGGGTTTGTTTCAAGTTGCTTGTTCTTGCTCGGCCCCTCTAAGTTTGGTTATTGTTGGATCCTTTGAATAAACTGCTTGTATCTGATCTTGGTCTCTCAAGTACTGCATTTGGGTCCTATCTGCTACCCTGGGTGCAGTAAATGTACTTTTCTTTTATGAACATTACATGAGAAACGTGGATATCCGTGCACCATGCTAAATCCCTTTCTACGATAATCTACAACATAGTAATGCCAGTCCAAACCAAAAGTAAGCAAAAATGTAGCATAAAGCTAATTTTGTTTAAAAAACAATAAATTACCTGAAGTTTACATATAGTTTGGAGAGTAGTAGTAACATATATTTAAAAGAGGGCAGAACACAATATCCCTTCTACCATTTACCCATGTTGCCCATGTGGGTCAAATGTAGTCTCAAAGGTGTGGACCACATGGGTTTGATCATTAGTTCCATGTGATAACCACCATTTTCATAGTTCATCGTTGTCTTCACTGTACCCCAGCTTGGCTGTGAAGTTGGATCAACTGCCCTCGCAATAATTCAAATGCCCTGAGAACATGTTCCTGCAGGGCAGAAGTGCCCTCATTAAATACAGTGGGGTTGGTCAATGGCCCCCAGACTGTATTATAAACAAAAACTCAGATGATCTGATCTTCACCATTACTAATTTACTAATTTGTGGTTTTGTTGTTAATATTAGATGATTCTGTGTTTTATGTGGTTCTTACTTACACAACCCTGGCAATGACTTCATTTTATTACTATTTTAGGATGACATTTGTTTTCACCTTATGTATTATGGAAACACCAGAGCCGTTGATTGAAGTTTGACATTTTGTAATCTTTACTGAGTAAATCCTGAAGAGTATTAGTTTATCAAGAACACACAACTGAATAAACCAGTGATGATCTTGATAGCCAGAGCTGCTCCAACAGTGTCTCTGTTGTCACGTCCTGTGATAACTTGACCTAAATACTTGTGAAATAGGGCTGGAGAGGAGGACTGGGAATAAGACCAAGTGAATGACAGTCAAACCTTGGGTTACAGTGCCCTTCTCATTATGTGGGACACTCCTAATGGATTGTTATCGGACTGAAACTGGACTTTGTCTTCTTGTCATTCTTAAAGTGAAAGTATGCAGTTTGGTTCAACATCGAGCATTTAGCTCACAGGAGGTTCTCACACACATTTGAAAGACCTGTCCTATGACACAAGTGTTCCAGTACAATTTTTGTAAAACCTTTTCCCATAACAAATACATATAGGATGATTACTTATTATCCACTTGATTAAACAAAAGACACGCTAAGAGGCTACATGCATGCGGCTGTGATTCTACAGCAAGTCAAAAAAAACAAACATGTTTTTTGTTTTTTTTAATCTGTCCAAATATGTAGGAAAAACATTTTATTGAACAGTTGAAACTTTGACTAGAGGGTGGTCTTACTACACTTGACCCTTAATTTATCCCGTTGTCCAATGGCGAAAAAAAATAAACCACTGCTAGTTTGCGGTTTCACTGTTAGCAAGACAGCTAATACATGTACATCTACTTTTATATGAATATGTTAAATATGTCTCTCATGTTTCTACAGCAACGAAGGCTGATGGATTTGCACTTTATTTCTTGGGAGAATGCAACAATGTAAGCTGAAATGAGTATATTTGTCCAATAATACAGCTATATATTTCACACTGTGCTATATTATTTTTTTTGTTTTGTTTGGGTGTCTCTTCACTAGAGTTTATGTTTGTTCACTCCAACGGGGGCTAAGGATGGCCCCCCAAGCCTCATCCCCTCTGGCCCCATCACATTAGGAACAACCATTGCCGCTCACGTTGCCAAGACTCGTAGAACACTGCTAGTAGAAGACATCATAGGGGCAAGTCTTCTTTTTTTGTTTTGGGGAAGGGGGGGTTACAAATCAATTATTGAATACTTCTCTTTGCTTTTTGTTTTGTGTTATCTGTTTTATTGTAGTCAGCAACTTAAGTGTCTAATAATAATTCGTTGTAGTTTGTGGTCAATATAAATGTGAGATTATGGTGTTATTGTAAACACTTCTTTACTTTATATATATATATATATATATTCTAAATATTAGTAATAACTATTATAAAAAATTTAACTGGCAGAGAAAAGGATGGAAGGTTCCCACTAGGAAAAAAAAAATTAGGATTGTCTTGTTTTTACCTTTTCATCTGACTTTTGCAGGATGAACGATTCCCCCAGGGCACAGGGCAGGACTCAGGGATCCACGTTCACTCTGTCCTGTGCCTCCCCATCCTCACTGCCATCGGGGACCTCATTGCCATCCTGGAGCTGCAGCGGCACTGGGGCAAGGAGCCCTTCAACCTCAGCCACCAGGAGGTCAGTCTGACCCAGACAAAACACAGCAAGAGTGGGAGGCTGGAGCAAGGCTCACAGAACGACAGTTAGCCTGGTATTCACCTTAATCTGGATCTGTTTAAGATCTCTCTCAGCTGTGTGGGGTGCACTTGGAAACTAATGACAATGTTTGGTCTGGTTGAGCTTCTGCTATGTGCTGATGAAATACATTCTGATGAATAAAACTGCAAAGAGCTGGAAAGCTTACAAAAGCCTACTGTAGCTCAACGTCAACAAGGTTTAGTCACAGTTTATAAGCCAACTGTGTTCAAAGGCTGGGGCAGGAGCCAGCCATGGCACGTAGACTGTTGTTTTTGTGGTCTTTGAAGCAGTCAAAATCATTTCATGGCCTACCATGATTAATGTATTTTCTATTTAAATGTTACAATTGAGATCTTGTTAATCTTCAACATTTTTTAATAAATGGTTTGGGCTTTAACTACTGGTTAGTTGGGCCAATAACGTCACTAGTTATGATGGCAAAACATTTTTTTAAGAAATACATTTGATCTATTTGGCAACATTTGACTAATCTGACCCAACCTCACTTGACATTTGGCTTAAAAACACACTTTAAGTTTTGCTTTAGTTTCTAGTCTTTTTTTTGTGTGTATAATTTTTGAAAACCTGACAATAGCCTGGTGTTGAAATGGATCAGTCCAAACAGAATCCCTTTCATGTTAATGTAGAACTGTGGCGGTAGAACACATCAATTTACAGATCTAAGATGAATAGATACAGCGAAGCAGCATCATGATGACCTGTGCTGTGGTCAACAATCATGGTGGGGGGGGGGTGATGTCACACTTAGCAACTATTCTTAAACTTTTGCAGCTGGTCCATTACTCCTGTTTCACTCGCAATATTAATTCCATTGGATCCACAATGTCATAAGAGTCAACAATGGTGTGACGTTGACTTTTCTGTTTCCTTCAAACCCATTTTTGTAAACTGTGCTTTGTCTTTTTATTTTTCAGGTTGCAACAGCAAACTTAGCATGGGCTTCGGTTGCTATTCATCAAGTACAGGTGAGCAAACTGTCACTGAGGCCTGGTCGGAATGTTAGGCTGCAACTCTTAAACACCACTAAAGGGCTGTCTGGGAACAGAGAGAAGCCTTCCTGTCCCGCTTATTTTGATCTCTGTTGGTTTTGTTTGTTCTGGTTCTGCACATGTGTTTTTAACTGCTAAATCCACTGTGTACAGGAACTGGGTTGTCACTGGGCCCAGTCCAATCAACTAAGCCATAGATTCAACAAACACCTCCCTGAGGACGTCATTATGGCCCAGTGCTGTTTTCATTTCGAACAGATAGCATAACACCTTAGAGAAGCCATGTCCCACTGCAGCACTGTTTAGCCGCTCACTGCAAAAACACTCTGTTGTTACTGACACTCATGTTGGTGGCCCACAGCCAAGTGTGTAGACAGCAAGTCAATGTGTTTACAGTACATGGAGGATGCTGCATATGCTCTGTGGAAAATGGTTCATCCCTTCGGCAGATCATGACCTACTGTATATGTCTTCTTTTTTGTTTTGTCTCTAGGTGTGCAGAGGCCTCGCCAAACAGACTGAACTGAATGACTTCCTACTAGATGTGTCAAAGTAAGAGATGCTGATCAGGCAGTTATTGCACAGCAAAAAAACCACAGTATTTTGTACATAGTACTACATAGTAGTTAAAGTTAACATATTTTTTTATACGTTTTGAAAAATGAAATACAATACCATCGTGTGTCTTATATTGCTTGCTGTCTTCTTTTATTTCTTTAGGTTGCATTAGTGCCGCCTACTGGCTTTATTTATGACTGTAAAAAAAAACTTACAGAATTGTTCCTGTGTGTGACCAAAGCATTGATTATGGAGGGGATTCAATTTATATTAATCACTTCAATTTGTCCTTGCCGGGGGGAATTCTCCATTAGGTTACCATTGAGTCATAAAGTGAGAATAACAATGGCAGCAACATGTTTTCATGTCTTGAATGTAAACGTCATCAAAGCTTCTCATTTGTCAAACATTTGAATGGACCATTTCTTCTTTTCTCACAGAACATACTTTGATAACATTGTGGCAATAGATTCTCTACTTGAACACATTATGGTGAGTGTGATTCCTGTGTTCATTCACATTGTCCTCAGTGCTGCACATTACGAGTGTGGTTTCACTTCTGTTGTTATGCACAAATACACTAACACATGACATCGTAGAGTCGAAGTGAAAAGTGACGCAGTGTTTTACAGTCTTTTCATGAGGAGGGTTTTTTTTAAGTCGCAACAAAAATAAAATCTTGTCTGAAACAAAATGTAATTATCTATAGTTTTGTTTCCCAGATTTAAAGGCCACACTTTGGTGGTTGACTGATATTCTTTTCATGATTTATTGTTTTAATACTGTATTTATAAAATATACAATTTAATGTCAGACTTAGCCTGTCATCTAGAAACATCTTCAAACATTTGTCCTCCCCAGAACCATTCTTGATTATTACAAATGTTTCACTCATTGAGTCATTTTGTAGTCAGTTGGTCATCAAGTGTGTTTTGTTGTCTTGTGACTATGGGGTTATCTGAGGATGTTCAAGTCATCTGGTGTAAAGAGAGAAACAAACTGGAATGACTCTTGGTCTTACTGTGGCTTTCTAATCCTCTGTGTTTAACTGTTCCATTTGTATGAAACAATTAAATCTGACTTGAATTAAGTGGGACGTGAAGACTTTGTTTATCCAGATCTTATAATCCTCAGTGGTGCTAATAAGTTATGTCCCTGTTGTTTTTCAGATATATGCAAAAAACCTGGTGAATGCAGACAGATGTGCACTCTTCCAGGTTGATCACAACAATAAAGAGCTGTACTCGGACCTGTTTGACATTGGGGAGGAGAAAGAAGGCAAACCTGTCTTTAGGAAAACCAAAGAAATAAGGTTTGTGGTGTCTACCTTTTTTTGTTTCCAGCGTTTGACAACATGTGACCAGACACTCAAATGTCCTTGCTTGCTGTCTTTGTTAGGTTTTCTATAGAAAAAGGAATAGCAGGACAAGTGGCCCGAACAGGAGAAGTTCTTAATATCCCAGATGCCTATGCAGATCCAAGGTTTAACCGGTAAAGTAACTGATTAGTTAAATATTTTTGCCGACTTCTCAACAGATGTTAATGCTAATATGATATAATATTAACTATTTTCTTTGTCTTCTCTAACAGAGAGGTGGACCTCAAAACTGGTTACACCACCCGAAACCTCCTGTGCATGCCCATCGTGAGCAGGGGGACTGTTATAGGTGTGGTGCAGATGGTAAACAAACTAAGCGGATGTGCCTTCACTAAAACAGACGAGAACAACTTTAAGATGTTTGCTGTCTTTTGTGCTCTGGCCTTACACTGTGCAAATGTGAGTATATAACGTTAGGCCGTGACAGTGAAATTGTCTCCGTGTGCACTCAAATTATAGTTACAAGTGCAGTGCAGCACAAACATCTTTCTAATTACAAGTGTATCTGTTATTATTCCTATTTATGTGTGTTCTCGTGTGCAGTGCATACTATGAACAAATGATTGTTCTAAAAATAAAAAATACTAGACAGCTTAGACATTATTGGGGTCATAATCATAAACCTGACCTCAGTGTGACCCACACCAAACCTACCTCACCAAATACTGGCTCGTGGCTCTCTATTGGCCAAGTTTACCGGATGATGAAACAGGACTGTAAAGACATTAGTCTGAACCAAAGCTTCTTATTCATGACAGAGATGATTTTCTGTCTGTTCAAAGCCGTTTCTCTTGGTGCGACCTGGCTCAGCATCATCTCCTGCAACAAACTTGACGCAGGAGCAGCGTCACAAAGTTGGCCCGTACACTGACGAGGCATGTTTAGGTTTTTAATACAAGGAGTCTGCATTTGTCCACTGACAGGATTTATGTTTTGATGTAATTTATGCTCTGAGTCTCTAGGAAGCTGACAGACCAGCTAGTGATTTATGGTGATTTATCATGTAAGTTTGAAGGCTTGGCGCCTGTACCTGACTGTTTTATTCCTGTGCGTCTGGGAAGGTGACAGGGATACAAACCAGATGTGAAGACGTACATTTAAAATACGATGCAGCGCTGTTGTGGATCGCGTAACTCTGTCTGACCTTTATTGATATGCTCGTAGAAAAACTTGAAAATCATCATATTAATTTTCTTTCTTTCTTTTTTTTTGATGTCCATAGATGTACCACAGGATCCGGCAGTCTGAATGCATATACAGAGTAACGATGGAAAAACTGTCTTATCACAGCATCTGCACGTCAGAAGAATGGAAGACTCTTTCTCAGCTCAACCTCCCTACACCCATTTATAAAGAGATTGAAATGTGAGTTACCGCACAGGTCTGTCTGAATTTCGTGGAAAAGCTCCCAATGTTAGGATGTCAATTCAGCACGTAGAGAGAGAAGAAATGTTGTGTGTCGTGCAAATTTAAGACTCTTCTGTTGTCCTTTTTTCTTTCTGCAAGGTTTCACTTTGATATCAGTCCCTTTGAAGAGATCTGGCCTGCAGTTTTCATCTACATGGTCCATAACTCCTGTGGAAAGACCAGGTAGAGTATGTCAAGACTTTGAAGTTACCAGGTTATTACCGTAAATTTTGTATTGTATCAGCTTTCCACCAAAAATGATGTCTGCCAGACTTCTCCATCCATTTTCATCCATTTTCATAGCACAGTCTGTAGTTTAATTTTCTACACTTTTTTTAGTCAGTTTGTTTCTTTTTTTCTTAATGTAGCTTTGAGCTGGAGAAATTGTGCCGGTTCACTATGTCTGTGCGGAAGAACTACCGACGTGTGCCCTACCACAATTGGAAGCACGCCGTGACGGTGGCACACTGTATGTATGCCATCTTACAGAAGACCACTGGGACGTTCACAGAGCTGGAGGTTTGTTTGTTTGTTAGCTTGACATCGGTTAAGGTGATGTTCAAGGTTACTGAGATAGATTTTATTTAAAATAATCTTTTCCTTTACTGACTCTGCTTTACAGAAGAAAGGTCTGTTAGTCGCTTGTCTGTGTCACGACCTGGACCACCGGGGGTACAGCAATGCCTACCTGCAGAAGTTTGACCATCCGCTGGCTGCTCTGTATTCCACCTCCACCATGGAGCAGCACCACTTCTCTCAGACTGTCTCCATCCTGCAGGTAGAGCTCTCCATTCAGAATGAATGAAGTCATTACACTTTCAGTTGGTTGTTTGTGCTGAAACAAGATCTGGATACACAGGAAGTAAATAAAGACTTTCACACGGTGGACAGAGAGAGAAAAAATGAGTCTCAGAGTTTCTGAGAAAAGTTTCCAGTTGTAATGATTTTCTACAGGGGAAAACTCCCTAATGACCAGTGGCTCCTCCTGTTAAACTTCAGACTCTAATATTCTAATATTGATCAACGTTCATCCATCCATTATCTACTGCTTAATCTTTTGTTTTTCATATTATTTTGTCACATTTCAGAGTAATCTTAATTAAGATATTAATTAAATTAAAATTTAAGATACTGTTTGAGCTAATATTTGCACAAAGCACTAAAGTAATATCTAAAAGTTAGTCACAGTTGCTAACATTTAGCAAAAAAAAAAGTCACCAGTCCTGGTAATGATATGGTTATTGAGATTAAATATAGACCAAGACTGATTTTGAAAGACTAATCATTCTTGTCTTCAGTGTCACTGTTCTGTGATGATGAGCTGGGATGACCTGAGCCTGACCCTGAGTCTAATCTGAGATTACAGCCGTCTGTAGTCTAGCTGAGCTGAACGCCTCATAAGTGGAGCTTTTGCTTTTTTATTGATCTCTTTGTTTCTCATAGCTGGAAGGGCACAATATTTTCTCCAACCTGAATTCCAGTGAGTACGAGCAGGTGCTGGAGATCATCAGGAAGGCTATCATCGCCACCGACCTGGCCCTGTACTTCAACAACCACCAGCAGCTGTCGGAGCTGCTGCTCTCTGGTGGGCTGGACTTCAACAACCACTCCCACAGGTGAGGTTGCCCGTCATCACAAGAATGACGTCACTTTTCATACCGTCACTCAGAGCCTTACAATAAAGATCACATTTACTCTCTGTTCGTGGCCGTAATGACGCTGTGCTCTCCTCCAGGGACCGTGTGATTGGTCTGATGATGACAGCATGTGACCTGTGTTCTGTTACCAAGCAATGGCAAGTCACACGACTCACAGCCAACGACATCTACGCCGAGTTCTGGGCAGAGGTACACGGTTGTCTTTCAAACGGTTGTCTCATGAACTTAACAAAACAAAGATCAACCATTTTTTGTCTGTTGACAGGGTGATGAGATGAAGAAGATTGGGATGCAGCCCATCCCTATGATGGACCGGGACAAAAAGGACGAGGTTCCGCAAGGACAAGTGAGACAAACACTTTTGATCACGTTTTCTCTTTCTCATTTTCATTCTAATTTGTAGAAAAGTCCCTTCGTAGGTGAGAAAGTGAAAGTAAAATGAATAAAAGAGAGAAAATAATTAATCCTTCAACAAAACTTGTTAAAGTTACAACTGACAGGAAGTTACTATTGTTATCACAAAGCAACATAAGTTTAAGAAAATCACTAAAACAACAATGGTCACAGTGAAAGCTTCTTCATCATGCTTGATTACACACAGGAATTTGCATTTATAAATAATATCCTGCTGTAATAAAATAATTCATACATCCAATTAAACAGTCTTTTACCGTTTGTTTTGTGTTCTTGTGTCTTTTATTTTAAGGTGGGTTTCTACAATGCTGTTGCGGTTCCATGCTACACAACATTAGCAGAACTTTTCCCTCCGTCCAGTCCTCTTCTAAAAGCCTGCAAGTAAGTCTTTACAGCTTAATATTTCATTTAGTAGGGGGAGGTCAATATGTGAAACCTATTTCAGAACACCAACACATCACACTACACTTGAAATCACTGTTCTCTCATATTCTGACTAAAATGTTGGCTGCAGTTTCTTCTGACCAAACAAACAAGATTAGGTGTGATAAGTGGTGTGTGATTCTCTTAATACCCAAAAACAAAACACATGCATCTGATTCTGTGTAAATAAACCTGTGCTGCAGCTTCCTATGATCTGATTAGTTGCAAGATTAAATATAAATAGTACACTGCTTCAAAAATGGTTTCAAATTAGGGTGCAGAAGTGTGTGTCTGTGTGTGTGTGTGTGTGTGTGTGTGTGACGCCAAAATGTGTGTGATGAGTAAATTATTGTTAGAAAGTCTTATCTTTCAGCAGCGTCTGACTGTCTTATACTTCATCTCTTCCTGCTGGGGTTACCCACTGCTTTCTAAAAACGCTGCAACCCCGCTCTGTGGGGAATGCAAACAAAGTGAGCGGGGTATTATTTAAGCACAGGCAGTACGTCAGCACCAGGATCTGGGTGGGCAGCAGGCCCAGACCCGGTGGAGCCCGGCTGCTTGTTGTGGGATTTGCCACAGATGGGTAAACTACATCAGGCTGGTTAATTGAAAGGAATGGCAGCGAGAAGATCAGAGAGTTCTGCAGTCATATGTCAGGCTTCATTTTAAGGGAAGGTGACTTCCATAACTGTGTAAATCAATTACACAGACTTCTCTGGGATGGTTTAATTTGTTTTCATTCATTATGTACCATTGATGGACTTTGTAGGGAGTTTAATGTGAACTTTTGAAATTATCTGTACAGGTTTTCATTGAAACCCACTCTTTTGGGTTTGGGTTAAAATCAGGCTCAGTGTCAGCAGCTAAAGAGGAAAAAAGCAAAAATGTTTCATTGCAGAACTTCCCGGCTTCTCAGTGGGGGGGGCTGTAATTACAGCTGTAAAACCCTGGCCGATGACATGAATGTGTTTTAACAACATTAACTCAAGTTTTCTAACTAATAGTACAAGTGCATTTGTAGTCATTTAAATCAATCAACAGTTTTGTGTTGATTATATTTTTCTTCATCGCATTTGCACTTTTCATGTTTCATTCTTTAGGCCTCATTACTGCTACCTATTGGTACACAATACTTAACACACCGACTTCTTCTCAGTACTTCTCTGCTGTTGTTGACACTGTCAGGACTGAAGGGTTTTTCAGCAGCTGAAAAAGAGCCTCATTTGAAAAACCCACTGTTCCATTCCACACAGATATTTCTATTCAATTACAATGACAAATGTATGAGCTGGTGTATTATGGTCCTGAAAACAGATGTGCAGAATGACGTGTTCTGTCTCTGCAGGGAGAACTTGGGCCAGTGGGAGAAGATTGCACGAGGTGAGGTGGAGGATGTTGTGCCTACTCGAACTCGTGATTCTGGCCCTGTCAAGGTGGACAACTGAGTACCAAAGGGGTTCCTGGCCCACCAAAGGAACAGAACCTGCATCCTGCCACGGCCCTGGAATTTTGTACTTTTAAGAGGAGGAGGAGCCCACATCGTGAGCGAACAACAGCTAAATCAGCTTAAGGCAACTTGACTTTACAAAAACACACGGTTACCTCATAGGGTGACAGAGGTGTCAACACTGGCAGTTTCACCAATCACACAGACTGACTGACAGCTGATGGAACTAAGGGACTTGACACGTGACCCTGCGTCCACTCAGTTTGAGAATTTATTTGGTAGAATGGACCTGTGCTTGTTTTGGTTGTTTTATTATTATGTGTCATTTCTTTGACTCTTTTATGGTCTTGTATTTGCAGAGGCCTTACTCTGAACCTTTTGCAGGCAATATGTGAAATCCTGTTGACGATTCAACAAGATTCAACTTTATTTTATTTTTTTAAACGGTACTGTTTGCCTTCTGTGGTAGGTTTATCGTACAGGCACTACTTCAGCAAACGTTTCCCAGAGACAGAAGGAATGTGTAGAGCAGATGTATGGTGAAATGCTGCCTTAATTAGAAGGTGGTTTTTCAGATTTTATTTTATTTTTTTAACACTTTTAGAGCAAAGATCCTTTGCAGTACTTGAAAAAAATAGTGATACAGCCTATTCTGGGAGATCGCAGGAATCCCCCTGCAGCATATTTCACGAAAACGTGGATGAACTGTGATGAAATGAGTTTGATAATGTTGACATATCTGAAGGCAATCACAGGATAGTCATAATGTTTCTCCCTGTGGTGGACCACACAGCACTGTCCCCAGATCCCCTTAGATTCAGTGACCTGTTTTACAGTAAATCTTTTTTTTCATCATCATCAGATCATCTGATCCCATGTCTACAGTCTAAGTCAATAGAATTAGTTACTAGAGTTACTAGAACAGTCCGAATTCACACATTCACAAATTATGCTAGAACATGAGAGTAATATTTAATTTATCAGTTAAGTATATTGTGGGGTTTTGGCCATGAGTTGAAGCATTTCTCCCTGAAATATTGTAGGTGTGTCCAAACGGCTAAGACCGATGTGAATAGCGGTCCAGTGTGTAGGAGATGGGGACACATAGTGGTGAGATGGTAACAAACACATATAGAGCCTGTTATTGAACTATAGTGACCTTTGTGTTCCAGAAAGGAAGATGTTTTTTTTTCACTATTTATTTTGTCAGTTTTAATATAAATAGATAAGCTCACTCACTCTGGCTGTTTTTTTTTCTGTTCATAATAGTGATGGTTTAATTAATGGATTCTCCCAAGGTCACTTGTTTTTCCCTCCTGCTTGTCAGCATCTTTATCACATCTCCGTGTTTCTTTTACCTTACTTTTCCTTTTGATTTTGTTCTTTCAAAATCACAGCATCTTTAGTGCAGCCATTTCAGACGTGTTTTTATTTTTAGACACGTCCACTTTTGTAAAACCTTTATCTTGTCACACACAACCTTACCACTGATCTTTGATCTCACTTTTTCTTTAGCACTTTTATGCACTTTCTTTTGCTTTAAATGATTGATTCCAGATATTTAAAACTGTTAATCTTTGAAAGTTTTCCCTTTTCTCCTCCTGCATCTTCCTCTTCCTTTTCCTTACACTTGTTTGTCATTCCAACTGCCAACATCCTCCTTGTCCTGCAGTCCTTATACAGGTCGTGCACTGCCATCACATACTTCTCTGCCACTCCTGACTTCCTCAGCAGCCTGTGACCTTGTGGCTACAGGGCTGCCAGTTTGTGGAGAAAATACTCAAACCCTTGTGCAGTAAAGTGCAGGCACTGCTCCCATTTCACAAATGGGTTTTACAGGGAGGATGCATTGGTTGTGTACAGCAATAAAAATAAAGTCGATCTATCTCTCAAACAGTATCACAGTTCCCTCTTTGGGAACTGGTTCATTCCTAATATAATTTTACCAAAAAAATGCTGGTGAACCTATATATCTGACACAAGACCTGAAAGATGAAAGGGTGGTGAATTTAAATGGTGTAATTAAATTGAGCATTGAGGGCTGGGTTAGCTAGCAGCCTATGTGGTCTTTTTTTCCCTAACATTTGTCAGTGTCCTTGCTGGTGACAACACTGAACTTTGTCCATTTCGTTCTCCACATAGCAGCTTCACTGGCAGCTCTGTAACTGTGAGCTTATGGAACTGCAAGAAGAGAGGAGGAATGTAGGTTTTTAACTTTTTTTCCCTCAGTCTCCATCGTCACACCAGGGAGGACACTTGGACTCTTTCTTTCAGATGCGTTCCCAAAATCTTCCAAGAGGACATAATTATTTTTATGAAAATGTCAATCCAGTGGACAATTTTCCCTCCAAGGATTAATCATTTCTTTCACGACTGGTACTGTGCTCCTAGCCACCTCACCTCGCATCATTACCCCCCCACCCCCACCCCCGTGAATGTACACTTGGATGAATGTTTTGTTGATACCAGATCCTTACTGGGGGCATGTGGGTTCACAGCACCCTGTCAGTTTCAGTGATGTGCTCTGTGTGACTCATAAGAATGGCTTCCAGTTAGATTCAGCCAAGAGCAACAACTCCATGCACCTAAGGAGACGTTTATATTTGCGTATGCTGCGTACAAACATACGAAATACTTTGAACAGTACATTTGCTCTGACGGTGCTAAATTGAATTGAATTTATTGTGTGTGTGTGTGTGTGTGTGTGTGTGTGTGCGCGCATGCACAAATGTGGGAGAAGGAGAAAGAAAGCTGATGATCTCTGCCCCTCTGCCCTCCCCACACCCTTCCTCACCCCTCTCTCCCCCCTTTACGAGTAAATGGTTAAGTCCATAACACTGCACTGTCTGTTCTACTTTTCAGCACCAGATATATCCCATTGTCTGCACTATGTTTAGCTTATGATCTTTATCAATATTATTATTGATGATAAATATTATTATTGCTGTTATAACTATTGTTATTTTCTTAATTAGAGTTACATTTAAATTAACTTATATTTTTATACAAAATGAAATAAATGTTTGTCTTTTTGTTTTGTACAGAGCAAACATCAATATAAACAACACCATCTGGACATGTTACTGTTACCCAGAATAACTGAGGAATGTCTCAACTGTAAATGTAAGAGCAGTAGTCCAAAAGAATTTTATTAAATACCTGAAAAGAACACACTGGTCTCAGTTGGTGTTGTCTTGTCCTAATTACACTGATCAAGTCACTTGACACTTTAAGTCAGATAATATCTTGTTGTGAGAGAACTTTCATTTTGCCATTGTGTAGAATAAAAATGTACCTATTTTGCCTTTTTTTTTTAATGAAAAGGAGGATGAAAATGTACAGACTTGTCAGTCAGTGTCTTTAAGATTCAAATTCATATTATAAAGCAGTTTTTTTACATTAGTCCCAAAATAGTATTCAAGAAAAACTTTTCACTGAACAGTTGCCAAAAAGTTGAGTGAGAATCTTATTAACTTCCAAGAGAAAGTTAAAATGTGGCTAAGAGCGAAAATATAGTCCGGAAATAACTAATCATTACGGAAAGAATGAAGTTACATTGTTTTAATTTTTCCCGAGACAGAAGTAAAAGATATTACTGAAAATGTTTGTATTGGGTCAAAGTACAGGTGTGAGCTGGGCAAGAATTTAGAAAATATAGATTCAAAGTAGCCAAAATGGGAATCTACTACTACTAAGAACTGTGTTGGAAAATGGTCAGTAATATATGAAACTGCAAACTCAACAAAAAAATTGTCAAAAACTTAAAGTAATAGTTAGCCCAGAAAGGAATGTTGATGAAGTTAGCCAGAAGTTAAAGGTGAAACAATCTGAAAAGGCCTCATTGTAGCCAAGGGAGATCCAGAAGTTAACTTTTACCTTAAATTTAATTGAATTGTCCTTGAGAATGTAGTCTTAATCTAAAATGCTAAAATGTTGGAGGAAAAACTGGTTAAAAATTAGCAAAATATTTTATTAAGCTGGTGAATTATGACTCTAAAAGCAACCAACTATAAAAGAATAATTGCCAAATATATTGTCTCCTCCATTCACATTCACACGTGCATTTCTCTTCTCTGGTGATTATTAGTACAAAGAACAGCACAAACTCCTTTGTGTAGACCTAGTTAATCCCAATGAGTCATAGCACATTTGTGTGTCTGCTCAATTTTGCCATCTGTGTGCTGCTCTCCTCCTCTAGTCTGTCCAGCCCTGAGGCTGACGTTCACTCTTTCTCCTCTTCCATTTCTGTTCTTTACACTGCATGTCATGACTGTGTGTTTAGTTGCACACAACAACTCAGTCACTGTGAATAACACGATTTGCTAAAATTCCCCCAACAACCAGTTTACATGAATCATCTGTTAATTGGGTTACCGTGTGCAAGAATTTGTCATTGCTGCAAAGTAACTTTACGCCATCCCAGAATGTGAAAACACAAAAGAATTTGTATGCCTATGACTTTACGACAAATTCACGTCATTACTGTTTTTT
Source organism: Cynoglossus semilaevis (assembly GCF_000523025.1). Lineage (NCBI taxonomy): Eukaryota > Metazoa > Chordata > Actinopteri > Pleuronectiformes > Cynoglossidae > Cynoglossus > Cynoglossus semilaevis. The sequence goes on along the minus strand of NC_024318.1, from coordinate 12,783,322 downwards.
TCTCTCGTAAGTTTCGTAAGTATTACACTTCATGACGGCCCCTCAACCGTGAAATGCTCGTTGAGAATAGCTGTGACGAGACTGTGACGTTTTTCAAACCTGCAACTATAAACAAACAAAGAAATAATTAGTTTATTTATTTATTAAATAAATACTTTTTTTATTATTTATTGTTTATTAAATAAATAAATAACATTTTTTTTTATTGTTTATTAAATAAATAAATAACGTGTGTTTTAACAACATATTCAGTGTGATTTACAAATCCCGGAAGTTCCTGTAAAATCTCGACTTTAGTTTCCTGCAGACTTGTCTCCCTGACAACCGATTGAAATACAGATCACTTCAGAGGAAGGTTACAACTTTCCTGCCTTAAATAACCTCCCAAAAGAGACTGCTGATACACAGGTAAGACTTACACGATTACCTTTCAGATTGAAGAAATCAAACAAGAGGGGAAAACGACCTGTGTTCTTTTTACCGCGAGAAAAGTTGTAAAAGGAAGTTCTTGTTTTGACGACGTTACCTTCGTATTTTTCAATTTAATGTATTTGTCTTTATTTTTTCACGATTTATTTTTTTTTTCTTTTTAATTTTTGATTATCTACAGACGAGGAATGCATCTCGGGTCTGTTGTAAGAACGTATCCCGCATGTGGTAAAAATTGAAAAACAGTGTCTAGGATTCAGTGACATCTGGTGGCGAAATTATTGGGGCGAAATCTGAATCTGAATCTGATCCAACATGTAAACTTCACTTCAAAGGTCTCTCCATCCGGGTTAATTCAAATAAAAACATCAAACTTTTTGTACTGTATCTACAAAGAAAAAAACCTCATAATCCCATACAGTACATAAAGTATATCCGTCTCAATCCCCAACGCCAAGTCAGTGATCTATTAACACCACAAAACCATCTTAACCCTTTCACCTTTAAGACATTCAAACTTAGCTGTTTGCAGCTCTACTAATTTTTAATCTCATCCATCCTGGTCTCTTATTTTGAAAAGCTCAGTATCTTTAACTTTACTGTCAGTCTTTGTCTCTACACAATGAATGATAACAGCTGTAACTGTTGTCCTGTGAACATTTGCTTGCATTTCCATCTCACTTATTTTACTTCTCACATCTTTGTCTGAAAAGCTCTCGGACGTGAGGTAAAAACACCAGCTGCGTAATATTTCCTCCTGTAAATACTCAACGCAGTATTGTGTCTTATACTTTCACAGCTATGTTCAGCAACTCTAGGTCGAAACCTGAGAGCTTCAGGAGCGATGTCCATAAACTGCTGCAGGCCGCTGAAGCTGGCCAGAAGGCTGACATTCTGACCTACCTCTCAGGTCATCTCGGGCCTCGCACACTAAACAAGAGTCAGTCCTACGTGGACACAAAGCAGTCCTTATGGACCAACTCACAGAGACAAGGAGCTACCGCTAACCATCAGACGGTCCGCTTGAAACAGACAAAGACACTGACCCACACGGAGAGTCGTTGTGCTGAGTTCACCAGCAGAACTGTTTCTGTGTCAAGACCAGTGCAGGCTCCGGATCCCTCATCACATGCAGACAGGAGACAAGATATTAGTCTTCCTTACATAATCCGTCATTCCTCAGGCAATGTTTCAGTCCAGATGAACGCTATTTCCCAGAAAAAGCCAAACTCTTTATCTAATCCAGAGGGAAAACAACAGTTTGACTCAAGTGTTTCTGACCAAAAAGGAATGAATAATGAAGACCAGCTAAAGACTAAACAATGGTTTGGCAGGCAGCATGTAGCCAAGCAGAAACTCTGGGCTGGGATAAATGTTGCTGAAATGCTTGAGAGGAAACTACAAAAGGTGAAGCTCTTAACACAAACCATGTTGTTGTGTTTTTATTTTAAAAAGGCTCTTAAAAGTGTCAGCTTGTATTAAAATCTTCATTCATTCAACACCCGATGAACTTTTCTCTCAGGTGGTGCATGGATAAAGACATGCTCGGTCGATGACACACCTCTAAACTTGCATCAATGTGTGTGTTCATGTGTGTGTCTTTGTGTGTTTGTGTTCCCTCATGTCCAGGGGCTTAAGAAGCTGTCGGCGCAGAGCTGGCCTAGCACAGACCGACTTGCGGTGTTCAGTGACGTCTTTGATGATGTATGTGAACACTCGCCAGTATTTGGACGCATCCTGAGGGAAATTAAGGTTTTTCCATTTCGTCTGTAACCCACTCACACATTTTCAGCATCTGCCATCAGATATTAGGCCCTCGGAGAGAAGGAATGAGTCCCCCGCTGTAGAGTTCTGAAGTAGGGCACCGGCTGCACACAGGTCACCATGTGTCAGGCAGCAGGTCACCGCAGGACACTGTTGGTTTTATTATCACTCTGTCCTGGTGTGTGTTTGAGGTTTTTTTATTTCCTCTCTCCAAAATGACTAGAAATAAACTATTTCATAATTTTCCTCACTTTATTTATTATGATAAAAGGTCAGGCTGTTAATAATCCTGATGCCAAAGTCTGGTAAAACTGTGACAGGATATGACTACGACTAACTGTATTAGTCACAGTTAGTCAGATTGCAAACACTAAGTAACTTTGGCAAAAAAAAATATATAACTGTTCTTGTAACACTAATAATGTTGGGTGTTTTTTAATTCTTCTTCCAGACAGATTATGATTTGTACATCCACCGCTTGACGGCGCCACAGTCACCGGCGCCCGACGGGGTAAATCTGACCAAGAGTCTGTTAAATGTACCGTAAATTTGAATAACACGAAAAGAGAATCGATGAATAACAGGACTGTTGTCAAATTTCATAACATATGAATAAAAAGTTCAATTTATTTGTGTGTTATAAATAATGAACAGAATATATAATCTGACATTAAATTTGAATTACATAAACTTGAGATTAACATGAAATAATTCTACAAGAGTCATTTTTTTAATGTGAAACTCGAGTGCCGATCTCAGTTTGATGAATCTGAATCTAATCCTGTTGTATCTTGAGTTGTTTTTAAGGCAAAGTTAAGAAGATAATTGAATTGTGGCAAACAGTGAAAGTACTGATTTTTACATATGTTTTCTCGTTGTTACAGATGTTGGAGGCTTCACTTGAAGAGTTTGGAGACAGTACAGTAACATCAGTGGAGCTGAAAAATGCTGAAAAGGAAATCTTTAGACTGGAGCTGGAGGCCAGCAGAGCTTTGAAAGAGAATAAACAGTAAATCAGTAAAAATGGCTTTTAATCTATGGGTATATTTAATATACATATAATAAAAAAAATTTTAGGAACATGAGTGATGCAGGAGTCAATTATTGATTAATTGATTAGCACTGTGTTGCTGTTTTATTTTTAGGCTCAAAGAAGAACTACAAAATCTGTCAATCACCGACTCTGTGGAGACTGACTTCAGCAGTAAGTTTTTATAAGTAGTTTTTAGGATGGTCGAATTTTTTATCTAATAAATCAGGATTAATAGTGTTTGTGATTTATCTTGATTTATCATGATTATTGAGATAAATCAATTTTCTGAAATCAGACAAAAAATGATATGTGTATCAGTGCTGCAGGACAGTGAAACCTTCAACAGAGACTCCAACAGTGTCTGGCTGAAGAGGCGTCAGGTGTTGGAGGTGTGGATGGAGATCCAAGAGCTGGAGCAAGACCTGAAGGAGAAGCTGGTGTCCACGGTGACGACCACTGCCACTGAGAAACACGTCAAGGACCTGAAGGTGGGCAAAGCTACTTCATCCGTCTCCCATAACTAAAACTAAAACAGCATTAATGACTAGAACAGATCATTCAGCTGCAGGTTTAAGCCTTTTTTTTTTTTTTTTTTTGCTCCCAGAAAGAAACGATGCGACTGATTGTCTCAAATGACCGTCTGAAGAGCAACAACCAGGCAAGAGACGCTTTCTGTTCCACAGTATCATGGATATATTTTCAGAAATGCATATCTTGTCAAATGGTCTTGTGTCATCTCTATTTGTTTTTGAAGAATCTAGAAAATAAAATCAACATGGTGCTGAACAGAGAGAAGTCCAGCCAAGCCATACAGCGGTAATGTTCACTGGTCACAGCTGCTGACATGGACTTCACAGATAACATTTTGAAGGAAAAATATATTTTTTTGACAATTTATTTTCTTTTAAAATAATTGGCTAATCTCACACTGTTTTGTAGTAAAAAATACTATTAATTAAATATTTCCACATCACTTTGTCTATTTTGTGTATGCAGCCATTTTAGCTCATCATTTTTTAAATGTTGATGTTTTACCAGTTGTTCATCACGAAGGATTCACTGATTTTTACCGAGACTGTAAAGTCCTCCCTGGGTTGACACCAGCATTTAGCAGATCAAGAATCATTCTCCTCTTAACATTTTTGGGATCACTTTTCTATTTAAACACAAGAGGGCAGCAAATACACTTGAGAAAAAATGCCGCACTGAAAAGCCCGTGTTGGAGTTCAGTTAAACATGAATTCCATACAGCGTTTGTTTCCTCCAAGAAATCTTCATGTGTATGTTTTATCATGTATTTACTGAGGACGAGAAGATTAGAGCTGATTTCTCTTTGATGGATAGGCAGTGACCTTTGCCCTCTTCAGAAGGGGAAATGCCTTGCTGTCTGCTATGAGCTAATCAGAGGTTAAAGTCTGATGTGTGGCTGACCGAACACAGTGAAAACACAGTGTGTTTTTGTGCCTCACTGTCTGAGCTGCGCTCCTCTTGACAACACCTCGTCCCATGTAGAGAGCCTTCTACACCAACGCCATGCTGCTCCGGATTTTGGTTCCTCTTCTCCTCCTCTGTGTGTCTACGGGCATGTGTGCCTCCTTGGTCTCTTTACAGGCTCAAGACAAGGAGGTGGAGAAGGAGGATTCTGCTGAGAAGTTAGATGTCGCTCCAGCTGTAGAAGGTAGTGAGGCTGCAGCAGAGGAACCTTTGTCTAACACCCTGTCTGGTAACAATCTCCTTGGTAAACTTCTTGGCGTGGACAATCCAGAAGCGGATAAAAACACCGACGGACCTGCTGCTGTGGACGCTGCTCCTCAAACTCAAGAGCTCCCTTCGTCTACAGAAGATGGGAACGACATTAAAGCACTCAAACCGAAACAATCACTAGTAGAACCCTCAGCCGATAAGAAGAACGACACTTGGAGCATCAACTCAATCAGAGACAGTTTCCAGACCGTGCACACGTACTTTGACTCCCTGGTGGAGCTGGTGGGTGGGCGTGATGGAGTGTGTCAGTACCGCTGCAGATACGGTAAGACTTCAGCTGACACATTGAACCAACTCTCCTCCGACTTCATCAGTCACTGATGACGAGGGGCCTTTTCACTAGATCCTGACATCTGACCAGGTTCTGTTTATCAGTCATGGAGGGAGACGTCTTGTACCCAGTTACACAATCAGAGCTGATGTTTTCAAACAGATGTTACATCTTATCTAAGATTGATTGATAAGTACACACTGACATCCAGCTGGTCATAAACCTCAATGTGGACTTGTGTTGTTGTCTCTCAGGAGAAGTTCCTCAGCCTCGTTCTGGTTACGTGCGTCCAGAGCCCAATGGCTGCAGTTCCTCTCTGGTGGGATTCCAGGTGAATGCAGCTGTAGGTGGCCATTCCTCAGCACCAACAGCGTACCGCTACATCACACGGCCCATATATTAGAGCCACTTCAACATTTTAATGCCAGCTTCTGTCTCTTTTGGCAGCTGGACCTGGGGATTCCAGCCATGACCCAGTGCTGCAATCAGCTTGACTCATGCTACGACACGTGTGGCACCAGCAAGTACGACTGTGACTCCGAGTTCCGCTCCTGTGTGCTGGGCATCTGCTCTGACCTGAAGAAGAGCTTGGGCTTTGGGTCCCAAGTCCAAGTCCAAGGTGAGATATGGTGTTAGAAAATATATAGTCCAGGCATCAACAATAGACAAGAACAAAGACTGAGGACTTGACAATAACACAGTATAACAATAACAACAACAATAGAGGTGTTGGTTCTGTTTTTATTATCCGCCATATTGTGTTTAGGTTTTTAAAAAAAACTTAAGCTAGATATAAGAAAACTCCTCAAAACAGACCACTGTCTGAGGTCATGCTGCTACGGCACAGAGCAATCACTTTTCTTTAGGAGCTGTACACTGCCAACATCAGCGCCACAAAACTTGAATTATTCTATATTGTACAAAATAATCCATACATTTGAAAATTGTTCACCTATGTCATCCCGTCCTAATCTTAAAAGAGAAATCTGCAAGACAAAACATATATATGTGTATATATATATATATATATATATGTGTGTATATACATATATATAATTAGAGTTCCCTATATAAGGAACCCATGTTCACTGATCTAAACACTTGGTTTAGACCAGTGTTAATGGTTAATGGTTGCATCAAACCCTAACATCTTAACTATTTTTGTGACTCTGCACCATGCCCAAATATAAATGTTGGTATTTTCGTGCACCAGCAGGAGCGTCTCACATGTTTGGAATTCAAATATTAACAGTTAATCTGTGTCTTTTCTCCGCAGCCTGTGATTCAGTGGCAGACGTTCTGTACAACACAGTGTGGACTCTGGGCTGCAGGCCCTACATGAACAGCCAGAGGTCAGCGTGTGTCTGTGACGGAGAGGAGAGGGATGAACTGTGATCCTGCAGACACTGATTGGACAAATCAAGTATCCTCACACATTAATGCATAAACAGTATTTATGAGTTTCATCGTCTAAGTTTAAAATGAAGACATTGGAAATGAAGAATATGGTGGAATTTATTCATAGAATGTAATAACAAATGTTGAGTGTCTGATTATGACTTTCACAATTTTAATTAACGGCTCATACATAATATTCTCTCCATATTTGTGCCTTTTCGGGCCTTTGTGACTCCATTACCATAAATTACTCCATGCACATTTCCTTACAGGAACAATATTGGAGCTGGAATCATTGACTCCATTTAGGAACAGAGACAATTAATGTGTAATACACAGTTCATGGCGTGCCACCGCCGCCACTGCTGCTGTTTAATATTTAATAAAGGAACAATTTGCCCAGTGTGAAATGTCTACCATGCCAAGCACACACTTTGTTAATATCTGATCTAAGTTATTGGTTTGGTATCTGTTATTATTTTTGAAGAAATCCACAAGTAATTACTTTCTAAGTGAAGTGATTTACTCAAGATGAACTATCAGAACGGAGAGGCAGAGATCGGCGTCATCTTCCAGGACTGGCTCAAACCTAATCTTCTTTCTAACAAACTTTTAAATGTGAGGCATTAATGATAGAGAGCAGATGAGTCAAAAATACACTTATGAATGTTTTTCCCTTTTTTTTAACCCGGGTTGGACTAAATTATAAAAACCACTGAATCTCTAAGCCGTAATAGAGCTGAAAGTGTGACCCAGAAAAGCAGTTGCGATGCTGTGGCTGTAACAAATGAACTGTGGCCCCTCTGAATCGTCCCTAATAGAAATGCCATTTAGTTTAATGTCAGTAAATTGTGCTGCCAGGCAAAGTGGCAGATGCAGGGATGCATTAAGTAGAATTAAAGTGATCTGAGGGTGATGTGGGTGATGTTGAGTGGAAGAAGACAGTTTGTCCTCCGCATGTGTTTACATACTGTATATACACATGAGGAACTTCCTGTGTTTGTATATGACCAGATATCAACCAATAGAAACATCTTGTGGAGTTTGTTTTACAAAACCTTCTTACAGATTATTATTCTGTATACTGTAACTGTATACACTGAACAGTTTAATTGTGTTCAGTTACTTGATAAATGATAAGAACCTGGGGACCACAACCTGACACACACGGTGTTCACGTGTGTGTGTGTGTGTTCTGTAAAATTAACAAACCATGATGTTAAATGTCTTTGATTACAACATGTGCGGCAGACTTGTCCTAGGGTTTTCTCTGTCGTTGCATCACTTCTCCAACTATGGCAGGATGTAAATGGGTCCTCCTCTGAGTGTGTGTCGGTCCCAGGCTTCACTGGTTCTAATCCCCCGTCGTACACGTCCGCGGCATCGTTGGACACAACGGGAGTCTCCTGATCTGCACACTAACACCTGGCAGTGTAGGAAGACTTGCTGCAAACAAAGAGAAACAAAAGTTTATTCCGAGCAGAGACAGAGGGGAAAAACCAACCAACGCTGCTGCGTAAAGCAGTGAAATCACAGAGTCAATGAACACACTCCTAACATTCCTTTAAACACCAGCTGTCTCCCAGCATGCACCTCTTTACTCACTTGGCTGTCTGTGCCAATAAACTTGAAGACAGGAACCTGGTAGTGCTTGGAGAGCTGGTCCTTGGATGAGTACTGTGTCACTGCTTCATCGGAGATGCACCTGAAAAAGAAGTTCAGAGACACCAGTGATGATGATGATGATGATGATGATGATGATGATGACGATGTCAGTGGTTTCTTTAAATACCATTTCTAAAAAATCTTCATCTGACCTCACACACTGATGTGTTCTAATATAAATCATTAAAACACAGTCAAAACCTCCTCTGTTCTTCTCTACACTCCATCTTCAGACCAACTCTTTCTCTGGAATCACCAAATATGAGCGTTCCCAAGATAACAGAGCAGTTTCGATTTTTCTACCCAAACATTATTGTTCTCCTTCTACACTAATCAGACTTTGGGGCCGGGGGCATTTATCACTTGATGTTTCCTCGGAGGAGTGGCCGCTTCCTGTCCTATAACTGTCAGGAGGCTGAGGCCCGGGCTTCGTGGTGAGAGCAGCTGGGCCTGATCCTGTACACATTTATTATAAGAATTATTAATGCTGCAGGAATAAAAGTACCAGGTGAATTTATGGGAAAACATTAAAAAGGCTGAATTCAGCAGTTTCTGGAGTCTGCGTGTGCAGAACTCCACTGGTTGATTACAAAGACGAGCTCCGTCTCAGTGCTGTGCTGTGCAGCTTTGTTTTCATTTAATCGCACTGAGAGAAAATGTCTGCGTGATTCCTGCCAATAGAGGATGGAAACTTTACTAAATTATCTGCACTCATATAGTGATTTTCCAGTCTTGATGACAAGCCCAAGAGCTTTACGCCACACGTTCATCGGTGTCGTATTTACTGATGTAGCCTGTAATGTGAGGTCTGTCTGTGCCCTGTTCCTGCTGGCTGCTGTGTGGGTTAATCAGTGTGATCACACTCACCTGTGTCTCTGTGATCAGTCTCACTGGTGTCACCTGTTGCCCTGGGTATATATACACCTCTCCCTCACACTGTTGGATCATTGTTTGCTGTTTGTTTGTGTGCTGGTCAAGTTAGTTTGTGTGTTGGAGAGGGCCATGTGTTTGAAAACAAAATGAGGATGGAATTCAACTTACATTTAACAAACACAGCTTGTGTCAACTGTTGCAGAAAAAAATAGTAGACAAGCAAAAAGAGAAAGATTAAAATATGTGAATGTCTGCTGACATAAAATGGAAGAAGTTGGAAATGATGATTGTTAGGAGGCCAAACAAAAGTAGACCAACTGTCAGGAAAGCTCTGTGATCATTCTGGGCTGTATCAAAGCAGGCATTGCTCAGGCTCCTGGGCTAAAATGCTAATCCACATTTATACAGCAACACAGCAACGCTGACCCTGTCACTTAACTGATGTGTGGGCCACATTATGGATATCTGTACTCCACATGTGGTCCGGAGAAATTGACTACAGACAGACGAACAGTTTGTTGTGTTCTTGTAGCTGGAGATGTGATGATAAAAGTGGTTTACCCATCTTTGATGAGGTAATACTTCACAGCCTGGTCAGCATTGGGTCCTGGTGTGGCGAAGCAGCTCTCCACCAGTGCAGACAGACCCTCCACCCTCTCCTTGGGCTCCACTCCAAAGAACAGAGAGTCTTGCAGACAGAGTTGAGGAGGGGAGCTGTAGACCTCAGAGAAATCTGACGTCTTGAAGAGTTCCAAAAAGAAGGGGAAGTCTCCCTCACTGTGAGCGACAAGCTTCAGGGCAGAGCTCCGCACACTGGCCTGGTATCTGTCCGACACATGGTACTCTCTGGGGAACTCGCAGGTGATGGGGATGACTAACTTACTGGTGCGGACGATCAGGTCCCTGCTGCTGCCTCGGCTGCTCCTGGGAAGACCTGTCACCAGGTTTGTGCCGACAATTTTATCATCGGTCACCTGAGGAGAGACAACAGTAACTTGATTACAACTGCTTTGTTTTAGAATAAAAGCCACATTATCTGCACTGCCCACTTCATTAGGTGCATGTTAAAAAACACTGACGTCTTTCAGCAGAATCTCAGATCCTGTAGAACTGACTCTTTGACGATGACAGTGAGTTTATTGAACCTGAATGGCCTCTGCAGTCACCAGGTCTCAATCCAATAGTCACTTTAGCACATGATGGAACAGGAGATCTTCCGTCACGTCGATATGAAGCCACAGTTAAATTATTACATCTATGTCAATACTCAACAAAGGAATTCTCTTGGTACTACAGAGATGTTCCTAATGAAGCAGCCAAGTCATGAACTGTATATTGACGTGAATACTCAAAGCTTAGCCTGTCAGACCTCCACCACTGTGCCGCAGGTCTTCAGGCTGAAGTTGAGATTGATGTGTGTGCCGTTAGAGACACCACGACATGACGAGTTGGACAGGAAGAGCTCCAGTCCGCCGACAAGGTCCTTGGGGACTGACACAGTAATAGAGGTGGAATCACACTGGACAGGCACTGTAGAAAGTGAACAGCCTTAGAAGGTGAACAGCAGTCATCATGAACTATTTCTTAATATATATATATATATATATATATATATATATGTGTGTGTGTATATATCCTATATCCATATATAGAGATTTATTAAAATACTATATAATAGTATATAAACTCAAGTGGTTTGTAGCCTGCCTCCTTGTGGCCATGGACAAACAAAAAATCTTCTGTAGTTCAATTTAGTATTCAGAACCAGAGGCTCAATCTGATTTAAATATAGAGAAATTAAATAAAACGATAAAGGACGCAAAAAGACTAATAATAATAATAGCAAATATACTTGCCTAAAATGTTTTGTTAAGTACAGTATCAATAATTCTCCCCCTCACTGTACGGCTCTGTGCCTGGAGAAACTCAATGTGGTCAAATCATCTTCTCAGACTGCTGTAGGTGTGTGTTCTTGTTACTATGTGTCAACGTCCTCGGCTTCCTGGTCAATTTGCACTCACAGAATTTCTCTCTCTCTCTCTCTCTCTCTCTCTCACACACACACACACACCCACACACACACCCACCCTGACATGTGCGTTTATCCACTCCCAGCTCCAGCCCCCTGGGACAGTGGCACTGATACGAGTCCTGCAGTGAGGAGCAGCCGTGGCTGCAGCCTCCATTGTTAACATGACAGCCTGCTATCTCTGCAGGAGGCGACACAGAGAACAGGAAATGATGAAGGAGTCAGTGCACCTCCCGACTTCACCCAACTCTCTCTCTCTCACTCTGAATGACATTATAATTGTACCTCTGCAGTGGCGTCCGTCCTGATCCAGCACGCGGCCCGGACCGCACTCACAGCGCCTGGAGCCTTTGGTGTTCACACACACCTCAGCACAGCCACCGTTTCCATTTTCACACTCATTTACATCTGAGCAGAGAACACACACCTGGGTCAGATATTATTATCACATCAGACCTGTTTTAATGGAGTGGGAGTTAGACGGCTGGAGTTTATCACCGCAGGGCAATTCACTTTGTGGTTGAGGGAGGAGGAGGAGGAGGGGGAGGAGGAGGAGGGGGAGGAGGAGGAGGGGGAGGAGGAGGAGGGGGAGGAGGAGGAGGGGGAGGAGGAGGAGGGGGAGGAGGAGGAGGGGGAGGAGGAGGAGGGGGAGGAGGAGGAGGGGGAGGAGGAGGAGGGGGAGGAGGAGGAGCAGGTGCACAAGAAGGGTGCACAAGAAGAGTCGATGAGTTAAGATGCAGAGAATAATGTAACACTGCTCCCTTCATTGAGGACGTTTGAGAAAAAGACAATAAACAATTACAGAAGAAAAAGAGAAGAGAGTAAAGGTGATGAAGCTCATCTATCTTCTGGGGTTTGAGGTTTCAATTAATTTCTTAATTATATTCATTTCTTTTATAATTTTTTATTTTTCTTTGGTACTTTCTGGTGCAAAGTATAAAAAATAAAACTACAATAGAATACGAGAGCTAAACAAAGACAACAAGAAAGTTCACGTCACCCGGCTTGGTGTTACCAGGCCCCCACCCTAGAGCCAGGCCCGGGGTTGGTTCTCACAGGTGAGCACCCGGTGGCCGGGTCTTTGCCCACGGGATCCAGCTAAGCCCGACCCAAAGAAGCGACGTCTGCCCGCCTTCCAGTAGGCCCACCACCTTCAGGAAGGTTCACAAGGAGCCGGTGCCTTGTGATTTGGTTCTTTCAGTAGTCGTGGGCGGGGACCCCAACGGCCCAATCCCTGGACTACTACCGCTCTGGCTATGGGGACATGGAATGTCACCTCACTGCAGGCAGGGGGCGAGCTTGTGCAGGAGGTTGAGCGATACTGGCTAGATATAGTCGGGCTCACCTCCACGCAGTGTGGGCTCTGGAACCAAACTCCTCGAGAGGCTGGACTCTCTTCTGTTTTGGAGTTGCTCGTGGTGAGAGGCGGCTCGTGCTGGTGTAGGCTAGCTTACAGCCCCCCAGCTTGTCAGTCGTGTGTTGGGGTTCTCCCCACTGAGCGAGAGGGTCGTTTCCCTGCGCCTTGGGGTCGGTGAAAGGTCTCTCCCTGTTGTTTTTCGACCTGTGGGCTGAATGGCAGTGCAGAGGACCTGGCCTTCTTGCAGGCACTGGGAGGAGTACTAGAAAGTGCTCCTCCCGGGGATTCCATCATCCTGTTGGGGGACTTCAGTGCTCACGTGGGCAACGACAGTGTCACCTGGAGGGGTGTGATCTGAACCTGAGTGGTGTTTTGTTATTGGACTTCTGTACTAGTCACAGTTTGTCCATGAACGCGATGTCCAAATATAAGGGTGTCCATCAGTGCACCAGGACACCCTAGGACACCCTCCTGAGGGAGGTTGGAGACATTGAGTCAGAGTGGACTATGTTCTCCTCTTCCATTGTTAATGCAGCTGTACGGAGCCTTGGCCTAAGGTCTCCTGCATCTGTCGTTGTGGCAATGCCCGAACCCGGTGGTGCACACCGGGGTTCAGAGATGCTATCAAGCTGAAGAAAGAGTCCTATCGAGCTCGAGTGGCAATGAGAGCAAAAACTTGGGTGTGGGAAAAGTGTGGGGAGGCCATTGAGGAGAACTATAGGTTGGCCTCAAAGAAATTCTGGCAAACCATCTGGCGCCTCAGGAGGAGAAAGCAGTTTCCAACACTGTTTATAGTGGAAGTGGGGAACTGTTGACCTTGTTTGGGGATGTTGTCGTACGGTGGAAGGAATACTTTGAGGATCTGCTCAATCCCACTGACATGCCTTCCGTAGAGGAAGCAGAGGCTGAGGACCGGCTGATCCACGAGGTAGTCAAGAAGCTGCTCGGTGGTAAGGCCCCGAGCAGGGGTGTACGGAGAAAGGAGAAATCTTGATTTTACCGTTGACAGGTTAAAAAGAAGGTTTTATGCAGCTATTCTTATATTTCCTAGAAATTGTTTTTTAAGCTCAGCTCGTCTGCCTCAGCCTCTCTCTCCTTCACCCTTTTCTAATTAATCTCACCCAGACACGTTTGTCCATCTGGTCCCAGAACAGTTCCACGTCCACAGCGACAGTCCATCTTAGGACAGGGGGGTCCTGTACATTCAACCTCATCACAGATGTCGTAGAAATCTGAACAAATGTCAACATAACATTAGAGGAGGTTGTAAAGTACTGTGGTAGTGACACAGAAAAATGTAAATATTATCATATGTTTGCAGTGCTCCTTACGGCCACAGTAGGCTTGGAAACAGACGGAAGGTCTGGGCAGACGATAAACAAAGTACCCTGCAGCACAGGCCTTCACCTCCACACTGGCGTTCCACTGACAGCAGTTGTCGTTGAAGCTGACACACACCGACAGGCCGACAATGCCCTCCTGACGATGAGGGTGGCTGCCATTCAGCCAGATGGGTGCATGGGTGCCACAGTGGTTCTCAGGGATGCAGAAGGTAGGCATGGCATCTCCAGCCATGCCGGTGAATCGGTACCATTCACCAGACATGTGGCTGTCACACAGAGGAACCCCAGACGACTGGTTGACGTGGAAGTCCGTGTTCCTCCACGGTTCATTCAGGCTGATGTAGGCAGAGCAGGGGTCCAAGGCTGAGACATGTGGGTTGGATTATTTGTTAGCATAAAGATTAATAAATAGCAACAGCGGTTTATAAACCTGCAGTTTACCAAAAAGTCAAGGTCAGACTTAGGAACAGCGACATAAAAACAGGAGTTTTTCTAGGAAGTATTAGAAACATGTCATAGATGGAGCAGAATTTATGCATGTCGCCCTTTTCCAATCCCTGAAAAGGATTATGCAGAACTGGATAAATGACTAAGAAAATGTCAAAGTTCTGACATGACCTTTTAGCAGTGATTTGGTTCTGGATAACTAACTGCAGCCCCTGCTGTGGTTGGGTTTAAATGTCCGCTGACTGCAAAAGCAAACAATAAATCTTTGCCCACTTTCCTTTGTATTGTTTCTTCACGATAAACACAGTCAATTCTCATTGAAGTGAACAACAGCACACGGCCCTTTTACCCAGAGCCTTCTGTCGGCGTTGACTACATTCACTGCAGAGTCAGGAGAACAGCCGAAGCATCAGAGTAAACACAGTTTAGCAAAGAAACAATCAATACGCTCTCGCCTTGTCAGCCTCCGTCAACGGGGTAATTTAGGAGGTAGAAAAAGAAAAGAGAAATGAAAGAAAACGTGATTAAGGCGGCAGTGAAGATCATCTGAGAAGAAGGAAAAGCTGGAGGCTGATCAGGTCTGCAGTAGATCCTCTTCTCTGACAGGCAGAGGAGGTGACAGCAGATGGTAAACACTTATGACCTGCAGTCACTGGATGGATCACTGTGTGGTTGTACTCCAGGCTGAGCTGACTGCAGATTTACAGTAATAACAAAAATAGTCGTTCTAAATTTAGTAAAATGAATGATCAGACCACGGCAGTGTGTATGGAATGACATGAGAAATGATGGATTTGGTCAGTGGGTCTAATTTTGTCCCCGTGAATGATGTGACTGCATTTTCTCCCTCCACGTTCTAAAAGACAGTCCATCTCCTCGTCACAACTGACTGCTTCTGAGAGAGCAGAAGAATCAGTCCATGGCCTGGTTCCACTGTCACAGTAAATGACTCGTACTACTGATCAACACAGTTCCGGCTCAAACAGGAATCTTAAATCTTCCAGATGAAGATGGAATGGTTTATCAACGGTCTCAGAGTG
Organism: Cynoglossus semilaevis; assembly: GCF_000523025.1. Classification (NCBI taxonomy): domain Eukaryota; kingdom Metazoa; phylum Chordata; class Actinopteri; order Pleuronectiformes; family Cynoglossidae; genus Cynoglossus; species Cynoglossus semilaevis. The sequence continues at coordinate 12,767,909 of NC_024318.1, read as the reverse complement.
GAGTCCGGTCTGACTCACACTCCTGTGTCGTAACTGTACAGACAAGATGGTGAAGATTACACAGGAATAAATGAACCATTACAGAGTTCTCTTAGGAAATGTGTCCAAAGAGTTTGGTTGAAAGCAACTGGACTTCTTCTTGTAGCTTGAAAGATGTTTCGTTCCTCAACTGAGGAACTGCATCAGTTTCTGAAACTTTCTTCATCAGTTTCTCAACTCTTTGGATAACGTGACCTGGATGAATAAGAATCTTCACAGACGTTGGGAAATCTTCTTCTTCTTCTTCTTCTTCTTTCTTGGTCAGACACAGGAGAATCTTCAGCCTCTGACTTCCATCAGAGTGAACCATAGAACCACAGATATATATACATACGGACAATGCAAAAATAGACAACCAATGAAATGTTCATCTTACCTTCACCGGCAGCAGTCGGAGGCTTCTGTAGCAGACAAGTGATCAGCAGAACAATCATCATGTTTTTGTTCAACAGTGTTTTAAAGACACTCAAGTGAATCCACAGGTCTGTTTGGAGCTTTTCTCTTCCATCTGCGCACAGAAACCAGTTGTGTGTCTTCCTGGCCTTGACCTTTCGATCTGCATCTCCCCAAACGTAGTGACAGGATCATCCTTGTATTGTTCCAGTCTTATCAGTTCAACACTCTGTCACCCTGAGGGGAAAAAGTCGCCTCTGTTGTTTAGCACTCTCTCTCTAAACAACATCCTCCGAGCTGCACACATGACTGAAGGTGGAGCTGAGTGACAGTCTCACCGTGCTGCACAGTCTCTGTTCTCTCTGAACACCTAACACGAGAACAAGCTCATCTAATAAAGTAAACAAACTGAACCGATGCTCCTACAGCTCAGGTTTCACTGATCGATCAAGACCGTCTGACGTTAGTCCAGTTTGGTGACCTATTAACCAAATAAGAATACAATAAAGATGAGAACACACTAACCCAAGGTAGTGCAAAAATCACAGCCGAAAGAGTTACATTTACACGGAAAATGTCTGAAAATGTTCCTAAAATTTTTATAGAAATCTATATATAAAATTTCCGCTGTTGTCCTGCTTGAGTTTTAAATTACATTTTTATGTCAATCAACAAATATGTAGTTTGTGTTACATGCCTAAAACTATGGCACAGTTCTGTATAATGAGAAATGTCCCGGTTAATTTTCTGGTTTCAACAGCACTGATAACCATACATGGTTCAGACAAATGTCAACATAACATTAGAGGAGGTTGTAAAGTACTGTGGTAGTGACACAGAAAAATGTAAATATTATCATATGTTTGCAGTGCTCCTTACGGCCACAGTAGGCTTGGAAACAGACGGAAGGTCTGGGCAGACGATAAACAAAGTACCCTGCAGCACAGGCCTTCACCTCCACACTGGCGTTCCACTGACAGCAGTTGTCGTTGAAGCTGACACACACCGACAGGCCGACAATGCCCTCCTGACGATGAGGGTGGCTGCCATTCAGCCAGATGGGTGCATGGGTGCCACAGTGGTTCTCAGGGATGCAGAAGGTAGGCATGGCATCTCCAGCCATGCCGGTGAATCGGTACCATTCACCAGACATGTGGCTGTCACACAGAGGAACCCCAGACGACTGGTTGACGTGGAAGTCCGTGTTCCTCCACGGTTCATTCAGGCTGATGTAGGCAGAGCAGGGGTCCAAGGCTGAGACATGTGGGTTGGATTATTTGTTAGCATAAAGATTAATAAATAGCAACAGCGGTTTATAAACCTGCAGTTTACCAAAAAGTCAAGGTCAGACTTAGGAACAGCGACATAAAAACAGGAGTTTTTCTAGGAAGTATTAGAAACATGTCATAGATGGAGCAGAATTTATGCATGTCGCCCTTTTCCAATCCCTGAAAAGGATTATGCAGAACTGGATAAATGACTAAGAAAATGTCAAAGTTCTGACATGACCTTTTAGCAGTGATTTGGTTCTGGATAACTAACTGCAGCCCCTGCTGTGGTTGGGTTTAAATGTCCGCTGACTGCAAAAGCAAACAATAAATCTTTGCCCACTTTCCTTTGTATTGTTTCTTCACGATAAACACAGTCAATTCTCATTGAAGTGAACAACAGCACACGGCCCTTTTACCCAGAGCCTTCTGTCGGCGTTGACTACATTCACTGCAGAGTCAGGAGAACAGCCGAAGCATCAGAGTAAACACAGTTTAGCAAAGAAACAATCAATACGCTCTCGCCTTGTCAGCCTCCGTCAACGGGGTAATTTAGGAGGTAGAAAAAGAAAAGAGAAATGAAAGAAAACGTGATTAAGGCGGCAGTGAAGATCATCTGAGAAGAAGGAAAAGCTGGAGGCTGATCAGGTCTGCAGTAGATCCTCTTCTCTGACAGGCAGAGGAGGTGACAGCAGATGGTAAACACTTATGACCTGCAGTCACTGGATGGATCACTGTGTGGTTGTACTCCAGGCTGAGCTGACTGCAGATTTACAGTAATAACAAAAATAGTCGTTCTAAATTTAGTAAAATGAATGATCAGACCACGGCAGTGTGTATGGAATGACATGAGAAATGATGGATTTGGTCAGTGGGTCTAATTTTGTCCCCGTGAATGATGTGACTGCATTTTCTCCCTCCACGTTCTAAAAGACAGTCCATCTCCTCGTCACAACTGACTGCTTCTGAGAGAGCAGAAGAATCAGTCCATGGCCTGGTTCCACTGTCACAGTAAATGACTCGTACTACTGATCAACACAGTTCCGGCTCAAACAGGAATCTTAAATCTTCCAGATGAAGATGGAATGGTTTATCAACGGTCTCAGAGTGGAGTCCGGTCTGACTCACACTCCTGTGTCGTAACTGTACAGACAAGATGGTGAAGATTACACAGGAATAAATGAACCATTACAGAGTTCTCTTAGTTGGGAAATGTGTCCAAAGAGTTTGGTTGAAAGCAACTGGACTTCTTCTTGTAGCTTGAAAGATGTTTCGTTCCTCAACTGAGGAACTGCATCAGTTTCTGAAACTTTCTTCATCAGTTTCTCAACTCTTTGGATAACGTGACCTGGATGAATAAGAATCTTCACAGACGTTGGGAAATCTTCTTCTTCTTCTTCTTCTTCTTTCTTGGTCAGACACAGGAGAATCTTCAGCCTCTGACTTCCATCAGAGTGAACCATAGAACCACAGATATATATACATACGGACAATGCAAAAATAGACAACCAATGAAATGTTCATCTTACCTTCACCGGCAGCAGTCGGAGGCTTCTGTAGCAGACAAGTGATCAGCAGAACAATCATCATGTTTTTGTTCAACAGTGTTTTAAAGACACTCAAGTGAATCCACAGGTCTGTTTGGAGCTTTTCTCTTCCATCTGCGCACAGAAACCAGTTGTGTGTCTTCCTGGCCTTGACCTTTCGATCTGCATCTCCCCAAACGTAGTGACAGGATCATCCTTGTATTGTTCCAGTCTTATCAGTTCAACACTCTGTCACCCTGAGGGGAAAAAGTCGCCTCTGTTGTTTAGCACTCTCTCTCTAAACAACATCCTCCGAGCTGCACACATGACTGAAGGTGGAGCTGAGTGACAGTCTCACCGTGCTGCACAGTCTCTGTTCTCTCTGAACACCTAACACGAGAACAAGCTCATCTAATAAAGTAAACAAACTGAACCGATGCTCCTACAGCTCAGGTTTCACTGATCGATCAAGACCGTCTGACGTTAGTCCAGTTTGGTGACCTATTAACCAAATAAGAATACAATAAAGATGAGAACACACTAACCCAAGGTAGTGCAAAAATCACAGCCGAAAGAGTTACATTTACACGGAAAATGTCTGAAAATGTTCCTAAAATTTTTATAGAAATCTATACATAAAATTTCCGCTGTTGTCCTGCTTGAGTTTTAAATTACATTTTTATGTCAATCAACAAATATGTAGTTTGTGTTACATGCCTAAAACTATGGCACAGTTCTGTATAATGAGAAATGTCCCGGTTAATTTTCTGGTTTCAACAGCACTGATAACCAT
>NC_024318.1:12750140-12763858 GCF_000523025.1 Cynoglossus semilaevis | reverse complement strand
CTCAGGTCAGTCCTATCTCTTAGGACATCCTGTCCATGGAAAACTCAAGGCCAAGGACAAGTAGAGGTCACGGTCAAGACCTGAAGGAGCTGCTGCTTTCACAAAATCCATAAACTCATTAATCTGTGTGTGACATCACTCTGAGGAGAGAAAAAAAACTACATATGGACCAGCGTCTCCAAAACCTGGATAAGGATTTTATTGATAATTGAATTACATTTCTCTTTTATACATATTTCATAAATGGTACAGGATTTTACATTTTTCTTTTTTTTGCCAACATTGCAGCCTCATGTCAACAGAAGAAAAACCAAAGCACCCAAAACCAAATGAAACAAAAACATCTGAATGAAGTTCAAGGTCATTTCACTCTTCAGGCAATTTTTAAACATTTTTTTAATAAGTGCACACCAACAGAAACACACATTCAACACATAAAATAAAAAATAATGTGATTCAGGAAGAAACAGAAAAGATCATATTAAATAAAAACAAAACAAAAAAAGAAAGGTTTTCCCCTAAAAGCTAATGAGACTTTTCCTCTGGACTCAGGACCAGGATGTAGTAACTGATGTCATACAGTTCCTATATAGCTGCACCAGGATGGATGGTGCTGCTCTGTTCTGTGGGGATTAAAAAACAAACAAAAACAAAAACCCACTCTTCGGGTGTGGGATTATTGGGGTAAATAAGATGGAGGTAAGAACTGGGGTTTGATGGTGTTGGAGAAGTCGGTTGGCTGGGATTATTTCAGATTAGACAGGACAGGTTCTAAAAGATGCAGCCCTGTCGTCTGTCCTTTACAGCTAGGAATCTCTACAAACAACTTTCTTTAATCATTTCTGCAGGTTGATTTTTTTTTTTCTTATTTTGATAAATCTTTTTTTTTTTGTAATTTTTTTTAACATAATTTCCCATGTAAACATACATTCATGCAACACCCTCTTTATAATAAAGTTCCCTTATATTTGATATATTTTGTTCTAAAAAAAATAACGTGAGAAGAAAACAATAAGGCCATAATTGTGGAAGGCGAAATAACAAAGGAGGAGGTGATGATGACGAGACGTGTTAGAAACAGCAGAGAGGAGGAGTGGACGCTCTCACCACACACACACACACACACACACACACAAACACGCACATCTCCAAGGTAACAGCATCATCACTATGCCTGTGTGTGTGTGTGTGAACAATGAACAATTGGAAACCGTGTGAATGGCTGTGTAGTGGGATGAGGAGCAGAAACCGATTTTTTTTTCCACTATTGACAGTCAGAGATTAGGTGCAAAGTTTCCATTAAAATGGTGATCTGAACTTTGCCACTGATCACATCACTCATCAAGAGGATTCAGACTCTATGTGCACACACACACCCCCACACACACAAATGGAGAGCGGCTGACTTCCAGTTCTAGATATTTCCATGTACAGCATGAATCTGTCCACACACAGTGATGTGTTTAAGGTCATCAGGTTCAGTGTGGGGAAAAGAGAGAACATTTGGTCAAACATGGATCACACTGTTCTACTTTACTCCGATGTCTGTGTCTTAACATGCTCAATATAGTATTACAAGTGCTGTGAAACATGACCAGAACCCTCATAACATTATACAGTGCCTGTGTAAAGGAAGAGATGGTGTTTGTCAAATGATGTAAACTACAAAATTGAACAAAGCTAGTCATTTATAATGGACCTCTACAGGTGTGTTTACACAGAGACCCTGCCCTCTGACTGTATTTTCTCTTTTCTGCATATAATTGTTAACAAGAAAAAAAAGGGCAGCGGTGTAAAAAAAACTGACATTAAAGCTATATCAGTTAAATTATTAGTGTCACAGTACCTGTTAGTACACAGTAGTGCATGGATGTAGGGCCAGTTGTAGTAGCTGTTGAGTTCTTACATTCACCACTGATGTGACTGTGCTTCTGAGGCCATTTCACAGTGACCACGGTCCTAGACATGTTGCTTAGCACTTGTAACGACATTTAGAGCAAACGGAACAAAAATGTTTTTGCCTCTCGACATCGAAGAAAAGTAGCACAACAGGCTTCATCGTTAGACTGAATTTTTCTTCCCCTGATGACTAGTCACATGACTCTGTGATCTCAAACAGCACGACCCCATACTACACCGCCAACTTTAGACAATGAAACACTCCATTCTATAAAAATGTTTGGAAAACACATTTATCCATCAGGCACACACACACACACACACACACACAAACACACACACACACACGAACACACACACACACATGCCATGATCACACAAGATCAGACCAAATCCTGCTTTGAAGATTCGCATGAGTAAATTCTGATTTGACCGTAGAAATCACTGAGTGCTCCTTGGTAGGATTCAGCTGAATGATCACACACAAACAGGAGATGACACTGAACTGGAGTGTGTATATGTGTGTGTGCAGAGATGTTGTGTTTTTGTGCTTCCTCTCTGCAGAAGTGGTGATCTAGAGCAGTGCAGGGTCAAACTACCAGAGTGGAGTCACATGTATGACAGTAGAGAGGGGCCAATGATCCTCAGTCCTCAAGGCTACAAACCTTCACTAACAGAGACATAGGCAGTGACAATCCCATCAACAGAAGTGTAAAAAAAAAAAGAAAAGAAAAGAAATTGGACATAATCATATGCTTGTTATAGTCTTTGATTCAACCAGGCGTGGGGTGACACTTCAGCTAGATGTGGCAAAGAAAAACTGTCCAATTAAGTACAAAAACTGCAATAATGCTCCTACACATTCACAAATTTCTACTGAGGGCATACCACAGCATGCAGTCTACCCTGCCTTGCCATCAAGGGAACAGGGGGCATTACAGCAACAGTGGGAGGAGAAAGCTCTGCTGATATTTAAGGATTTATCTAAACTAAAGGCCTCTATGAATCAGCGTCTCATTGTCATGTTGCTTTTTTCTTTTTTTTTTAGGTGTAACCAATCTCAGACAGCGAGGGGAAACACGTTAGCCGACGCTTGCTTCCTTCTGTAAACTGCATTTTATTAAAGCCATTCATGTCACATCAGCTGTAGAAAACTATAACATGCCTGTCATTTTGCACAAAGCAGCCGTTTCGGTTTGGTTTCGCCTCATTGTTGAATTAGACTCTGGAGGTAACACCTGGATAATGAGTGGAGAAACAGGACAATGATCTGATCCATAGAGCACTGAAGGTACAGAAAGGTTCACTGAGACTGTTAGTCATGTGAATCACACCTGTGTCCTGATTTTATACTAAATTAAATGCTTACATTTTTGGAGATTTTGGGGGCATTTATTTTCCAGTGCACTTAACTACCCCACCTCTGAAAACCAGCATTGGGGAAGGAATTTGAAATGTACATGTATGTCGCCATCTTCAAATCATTGATATTTAATATAAAAAAATAGACAAGAACTGAAGAGGAGAACGTCTGTGGGAGTTTGATTTCCCCTTCTTGTTCAAGGTTCCAGGTCTTCTTAAAAAAAAACATCATGTCAACTTCATAAATAATGATCCTGTTCAGCAGAAAAAGACTAGACCAGGAGCCTGTACTTTTATCGTCTATTCTCCTCTAAATTTATTTCTTCAAATTAGACTAGATCTGATTTCAATGATGTGATTCTTCAACATCCTAAATTTCAAGTCAAAAACAACTAGAAACATTTATCGATTATTTTTTGTCTGAGAACTGACTCACGGCGTCAACTGCTTATTTAAGTCAAACTATTTCATCTTTATATTTGTTGACTTTGTACCACAACTAAGTCCAGATTGTTAAATTGAGACTTAGGATAGAGAAGACCTGAAACTGGGATTAAAACCATGCAGTCTTCAGTCAGGTGCTTCCTCTCAATGTCAAGGAAACTTTATCTTTCCAATGAGTTCTACTTCAAAATCCAGGAAAGATCTTCTTTCTCGTTGCTGTGTCTTCACTGCTGCAGGCAGATGGCTACATTTACTCCTTATAGACATAAAGAAATATGTCAGTTGTGGCTGAATAACAACAACAGCAACATGGCCGGCGTCACAGTCAGACACTGAGCTGTGTTGACCTTTAAACTTTGCTCATGTGTTGTTTCGAGATTAGAGAAAAACACTAGTACACATCTACAGCCTGATAAGGTTGTTTTTACTGTTTCTGAATCATGGGGCCATGCACATGGCCCTCAGTCTCTGTGGTATACTTCAAGTATTTGTCATAAAAAGATATGCCAGAGTACATACTGCAGTTTATTTTCTACTGTACTGTACGAGACACTGATGTGAGCCATTAAAGGGGGAAAACTGACATAAATTCTAAAAGAAAAGAGCTCCTCCCCCCACTGAAAGAAACTAGCCTCTGGTCATCTGTTTATTTGATTGTGTACATTTATATATTTATATATATATATATATATATTTATATTCTTCTCATAACAAATATACTATGGCTTTCAAAATAAAAAGTGCCAAAATATTTTTTTTGGAATAAAAGAACACACAGTGATGTTGTTGTCGGTAGTACTCTTATACTTGCGCAGACCGGTGGGCGCAGACTGGAGGACGTCAACAGGAAGAGGAAACGAGGCGTCGCCGTCCTGCGCGTCGAGACACGCTCCTGACAAAGGTCACAGTAGGAAGGACAGCTGTCCTTCGCCCGGGGGAGACGTGGCCCAGGGAGGGAGAGGCAGCAGAGTTCAGCTCCAGGGAGACGAAGATCTCCTCGATGGTGCAAATGCAGTCTTGGACTTTCTTGTAAACTTTAATGTGTGTGATAATAAGAGTCCTTCCCTGGAGACGGCTCCTGACCAGGAGGAGGTGTGTGGTCACTGTTCGACTCCTCAAGGAGGTGGAACGTTACAGCTGTGTGGATCTGCTGTCGTCCCAGTGTCCCCTGAAAGTCCCACACACACAAAAATGCAGTCACACACACACGGGCGCGCGCACATACACACACACACACACACACATTCTAACAATGTCCTTCTGTGTGTCCTCTGTCCTGGAGTGTCTGGAGGTGTGATAATTTCCTATTATCTCTGGAGTTCACTACAGACCGTCTCTGTGGAGACTGGAGGCATATCCATAGTGCCCAGTTTATCATCGTTACCATCATTATCATCTTTTTCACCTTCCATTTTCATCAATCTTCACCGGTACGAGATGTCAGTTTCTGGTATTCTCATCATCTTCTTTGTCATTTAGCTTCTTTTTTTTTAACTAACTTGCTATTCCAACTGGAGGATTCATTCAGGAACGTAAAAAAAGAAGAAAAAAAACAAACAAACAAAAACATAGCTCCCAACTCCCAAAGTTGAGAAAGGGGATGGGGTTATTGGGAGTGGGGGTGGGAAGAAGAAAAGGGGGGAAGGATGTTGGACGGCACGGGGGAGGAGAGAAAAGAAGGTTGTAGGAGCAGAGAAAAGAGGGAGTCACTCTTTCTATCAATTATTACTGGCGGTGAGCTGCTGAACTGGGAGCTGGAGCTGGAGCGGATCTCGAAGACGCTTCAGATCCAACTCCACCTAAAGATGAGAGGAGAGGGAGGAGAGTGAGGAAGGGGAGGAAGAAGGTAGAAGTGTGTTTTAAAAAAATAGGAATAATATCAAATATAAATAAGTGTTCATTCAAGACTACTTCATGTGACTCCTGGTCGATTTTTCTATGGTCACTTAACCTCAGACAGACTGTACCTCAGCTATATCATCCTTCAGCTTGTTGTACTTCTCGATGTCAAAGCGTGTCCTTTTCACCCCCTTGTGGAAGAAGAGCAAATACTGCCTGTCTCTGGCGTCGGGGTAAACATACTCCTGCAGGTTACAGACACAGACACAGACGGAGCACTTTGTATGAGGAAGTGAGTTTATCAGATCACACCAGTGACACCCTCAACTGCGAAGGTCATCACTGACACAAGATCAGCCTCTGAATCTGCCAAAAATAATGTCTGTGTTTGGAACACGCTGTTGTAAAGAGAAACTCCATTACTGTAACAGTTCTCACTGCTGATGCTCAAGGAGTTTGTGTTAAGTGGAAGCCGAATAAGACAAGATAAAAAGATGGACTTAAAAGTTACTGCATGACATGGTTGAAACAATAGAGAAAATAATACCTGATAAAACTGGAAGTCAGTGACTAATGTGGTAGAATGTACCAGGGCTGTGAGCTTTCACTTCAAAAGTCCATCCACTTTAAAGTCTTTCGATGGAACACAGTGACAAGGCAGGTCTGTGTGATGATCTGAGGCTGTGCTCAGGTCCGTATGGTAATGAAGCTGGCAGCTATGTTAAAAATCACTTTGATAGTTGGTAAAGTATCACCATTGATTTTAAAATTATTATTCAAGAGAGCACAAAGGTAATGTGGAGGCTTTGGTTTCAGGGCAAGTACCTGCATCTCAAACAAGCTGTATGTGAAAAAATATCATTGCTTAGTAAGAAATTATATATGCAGGTGAGAAAAAATATTAAAATGTTATATAACAGGACTTGATGTTTTTTGGTTGATTGAACATTAGAATGATACATAACACTGATATTGATTTTGTCACCATATATTATATTCTTAAAGAAGCATGTGTATGTAAAATAACAAGGGGCCATGAAGTGAACCTTGGGGAATGCCACACATCATAAACTACCACCAACAGTTCTGTGGCTCATTTGTTTGACTTTATGACCCATCAAAGGGCCATGACCGCCCCCTGAGCTGAGAAATATCCCATATATACCTGAACGAAGGGAGAACTGGAGCTGATTTTAACATATAGAGCAGCTGTTGCCTCCAAAATATCTTTAAATACAACATGCTCTGCTTAGTAACTTCAAATAGTGTTTAAAAATAATTCCTAAATGAGCCACATGCATTATGTCTTTTTTGCTTTTTTTGTATAATAAATACATATTAGAACAGTTCAAAATAAACTGATTTTTCACTGTTTTAGTATTGATTGTTTTGCAATTTTTTTGCGATCATTTGATTTGACATATCGTTGCTTCTTACCTGGCGTGTCAGCACGTAGTAGGCATACATGGCCATGGCTGTGCCGTAAGTGATGAAGTAAGTTACAGGCTCCATGATATCCCAGGAGTATTCCCACCAGGTGAGCCGGGCCAAGATGCCAAATTGGGTAGCCATGTACGCCATGCCCCCCCAAAGCACCCAGGTGGTGCGTCGCTCTGCCTTCTTACTCAGCTCTTCCTTCACCTGCACAGAAACAGCGACAGGGTGGGTCCGTTTTAAAAGAAAAAAAAACAGTCCAGAAGTGGACTTTCAGCACAAAAACTGAATACAAATAAGAGAAGCCGTTTGCTTAGACTGCGGTTCTCCGATAAAGACCTAATTATCACAAGACAAACTGTTTGGTTGTGATCACAAATTGATTATGTCATTAAAGAGGATGACGAGTTCATTGCTTTGCCAATTTCCCAACTCAGTAGCCTCTTAACCGTCCCTGATGACTTCAGCTATTTGACAGTCCCTAACCAGTCTTACAAGTGCAAGAAAAAAAACAATGCCAGATATCATACAAAATATGTACTTTAATTAAAACAGCAGTAGATTACGCTAAAACAGCTACCTAATACAATTCTATTCACTCATTTATCTCGTACTGCCTAATAACTAGTTCTGCAGAAGACACCAATACTATTAAGACTATTACCACATTAACTACTACAAGTCAGTAATAATAATGACCTTCTCTAGGGGGCGAAGTTGAGAGTTGAGATCTTCCAGTCGGCCAATCAGCTCGCGCTCTTTGCTAAGCTGGTGCTCCTCGATGCGCAGAGTGGTGTAGAGCTGCTGCACCAGAAACTTGACGTCATTGAGCCTCTCTGCCTCCTCGTGGGGCAGGATCTCTGTGACACACACACAAACACACACACACACACAGTAGCACAGTGTTATATAGAAGTTTAGCAGTACAATAAAGTATTAACCTATACTGTTTATATATACTGTATATCAAAATTGAAAATGAAATCTGTACAAGTTGTTCAAGATTTTTTTTTACAGAAAAATACTGGCTGATATTTTTATTTGGTTTAAAAATGGCCTAATGTTCTTCTTCTTCTTCTGTTGTCACTTCTCACCTCTTCTCGGTGGCCGCACGAGGTATGTGGTGTCATTGATGACAAGGTTGAAGTCGTCCAGCAGCAGGATGTCTATACCCGTGGAGGAGGCCACCCTTGCTCCATCTAAACAGGCGGGGGAAGAGAGGCGAGAGAGAGATGGAGCGTTGACGGCAAACTGCTTTAAAAAACCCTTCACCGCTTTTCATAACGACACATGTCCAATTACAGCGAGGGCAAAGCATTTAAGTAGTCGTTGTGATGCGTATAATGAGCCCCGGGAGCAGAGTGGGGGCGGATAGACCAGCTCATGGCGCATGTTTTAGTATTAAAGTGTATTTTATTTATTTATTTATTTTAAGGAAAACACAAAAGCTTCAAAACACAGGAACACCTGAAACATGTAAGGTCTTTTAAATGTAACCTGAGCTGAATGGACGTGTCTGTTTGACACATACCTGTGGAGTAGATGGCTACTCGGTCGATGCCTCTGTCCTCCGCCTGCAGCTGTTGCAGGAAAACTCCCACACAGTCACTGAGAGGCTTGAGGGTGAACTGACAGCGCTCTCGTCGTGAAGGCAAAGTGACTGAGATCACGGGCAGCCCATTCTGATAGGCCACCGTCACCTCTGTGAGGAAGAAGGACAATGGTCAGAGCAGGAAAGCAGAGGTCTGACAAATGCACCTGGACTGGAATTCTGAATTTACTTTAAGGGGGAAAATAAGGATGAATCAGAAGCAGATCGTATTTATTTGTGCTTAGCAGGCATGTAAATAATGATTAGAGGATCGAGCGAATCGACTCACATATCTGGGTGGGTTGTGGTGAATTGTATCAAGCAATATGAACAATGACAACAAAGTATATTTTAAATAAAATTACATTTAGAAGTCATAAAATCTTTAAACTGTTTCATAAATAATCATCATGGTCCATAAAATGCAGTAAACTGTGGCAAATGTTTATTCTGAACTTCAGAAGTCCCACAAGTCGACTGCACAAGTGATTTTACTGTGCCATTTAAACCTATAATAGTGTGGTTTAGCAGCCAGCAGGGGGCACAACAGCAGCAGTAGCGTCAACCGTCAGTGATTTCTCAGTAAAGTCACTGACTGTTATCACACTCCATCAGAGTGACCACCTGTCCCGCTTTACGTTGTATTGCACAGCAATTTTAGGCTCAGACAAATTCAACGTTTTGTCCCACCTTTTCATTCGACATAATACATAATTAAAAAATAAACTATTTTATGTACCTGGCTGTCTATGGGCATGTCCATATCAGTGCGGCTCATAGCGATGATAGGTTACTAAATGGATAAGGCGGTAGCTGACAGGCTGAGTGGGGTGTCAATCAAACTGCTGACTCGCAGCAATTACACACACTTGTGTGGCTGAAATCGGAGAGCGCGCAGTTGTTTTGATACTGTGAAGGCGCACATGCGTACTAAGAAGACGCCACCTTTTGGCTGAGACCGGTGGATGGAGATTCTGAAGCAGCATTCTGCAATTTGTGTAAAAAAGGCTTTTCTGTCGGACATGGCAGTGAATCTGATGGGAAACGACCGGATGACACGTGAGTCTCACACAATAAGCACACAACAACAGACATCCAAAAGTGTCCAGTATGTTTTATGCAAACCAAATGACACTCAAATGACAAACACGAGTTGTTTAAAATTACTGCAGTAGAAGTGACCAGTGTTTACCATGCAGTGCAATATGCACATTCATGTCAGTCTACCGACTGCAGAAAATCTTAAATCTCAATCTATGCACATGGCTGTAGAGAGTTCTACAACGATGCAGAATCTGTTTAGTGGCGCTGGAGTACTGTATTTCTATTTTTTATTTTCATGTTTTGGTCACTGATGGCCATATAGTCCACAGGAGTTGTTGGTTATACAGAGACCTGTTTACTTTTAAACTGTTTAATTTGAAAGTGTGTTTTATCTGCTAGAAGAATTAAGAATTAATGTGTGTGCTTTTCAGGTTTAGATTATGTCTAGGGTGCTATAGAGTTTTTTGTTTGTTTTGTGTGGGTAAAAGGTGAGATACAAGCACGTTACTTAGTTAAAAAAAAAGGGTTGGCTGTAAATGATTGCGGCTGTGCCTCATTGTCCCACTCAAACCTGCTACTTGTGCCGCAATCAGGAATGGAGGTGGTCACCCTACACTCCACTGATGTAAATGCCAAAATATCTATAACAAAGCAGCTAACAACAGCAGCTACCTCCAGACGTAGCTGTAAAGCCTCTGTGAATTCTGGGGCATCTCTATCCATCAGCCCATTGCTGACTGTGCAAACCAGCCCTGGTCCCAAGTCACCAAGAATCAATGTTGCATTAAATTGCTAAAATTCCTCTACCACTGGGCGATGATAACTATGATGTTTTAATGCCAAATATTGATATTCCCCTCTCCCAAAGAAGGACTAAAACTTTCTTTGAACAACGTGTACGTGGAGGAAGGACAATCGAAGAGACCACCAGAAACAAATTGCAAAAATTGTGAGAATCAGAAACCCTAACTCTAACCCTAACCATTAAACCTAACCCTGAAAGAAAATGTTTGCACTTCTTTACAGGTTTGTTTTTTTAAATAATGTCTTAGCAACCTCAAAAAAGAGACACTAATATTTTCTTTTGTTAAGTCACTGTGGTGACTACTAAAGAAAGCACGAGCTCTGCTGGGAATGGAGTCTGTGATACTACTACATGTACAGAACCTGCCCCGACAGCCTTCTAGGTTTCACTTGTAGTATTGTTAAGCTTCCATAAAACCTCCTACATACTTCAGTGGTAACAGTGAGGTGAGCAATCTTCAACGACTACACTAACTTCCTCAATGGATGTTGCAAAATATTAAAGGGTGTGTCTCTAAATCCATTTCCAGCAGTCAGTAATTGGTCATTACAATCCTGTACACTTTAGACCGTCATCATGCTGAGAGGCCCCTGACGTCAGAGCCATGCATTAATGCAGAGGAATCACACAGCAGTGAGATCCAAACAGCCTTGTTGCACCCAACTCCCCCCACACCACCCCCACCCCCACCCCTCATCCCTGCTGCTCAGCACCACTGCAGTGAATCAGCAGATCTCTTCTTGGGCTGGAGTCAAGAAGTGAAGGATGGCCAAAGTGGCACAGCCAGTGAGAGCAGGGCTCCATTTCGGGTGCGTCCCCCAATGTGTTCAAAGACAAAGAGATGCAGACGTCTTATTTTGCATCAACTCCGGCGACAGGTGGAAGTTTTGGCCCCAAATACTTGCACCGTTCTCCTCACGTTACCCCTCTTTGTTTTGTCCTCCTCCATCCAAGCATAGCGGGCAGGTTGTTATTAAAGGTGTCGGTGGGATCTCCGATCAAATGCTGCTTCAAATCACATTGTTCTGCAAAGCAGCTGCCTCTCTGTTTCACTGTTTTGGCCTCTTTTTTTTGTCTCTTTTCCCCGTCACTGTTCACACTCCTCACGTCTTGTGCCTCTCACACAGAGACGAACAGAAACTGCCCAGAGACAGATTTTATATTAACAACTACAGGCTGTTAACTGCAAACGAGGCTTTGCTGTCTGATCAATGAAGATAAAAATCTCGTGCAAAGCTGCTTTTTGTCGATGGAAGCAGGAAATGGATGTGGAGTTTTATTCTAGCAGGGAAACCCCTTTATGAGGCCTTACCTTCTGCAGCAGCAGAGGAACACAACAGTCTCTGGCCGTGCCATGAGGTTCCGCCCCTCCAAACCTGCAGACAGACAGATAATGGTGTTATTTTACAATGCAGAGGTTACTGTTAAGAAAACACACAGCAAAGGAGCGTAAATACAACTTTTGTACAGTCTTTTTTTTTCTTTACAGTCAAACCTGAACCTCCCTTAATACCTGAACATTCCTGTTTCCCTGTAGGATCAGTGTTCTTCGGGTTCCATGTCTTTTTTTACCACAGCCAAAGGGAACACATTTTGGTAAGGAAGTTCTAGAAAGGTCACGTCTGACCCAATAATAAGCTTCGAGTTTACCTCAATATGAAGGATAGAGACGAGTTATTCTGGGTGTTTACATCTATGGCATACAAAAAAAGAATTTAATGTCAAAGAAGATAAGGCTGAAAATCTCATTTGTGTTTTAGAAGTTATTCTTTAGTCTTTTGAAATGCGTTCTATTCATTCTCTTGTTTTTGAAATATTTCATTTCTGATTCTTACAGAGCAAGATAAAAACTCAGAATGATTAAAAAAACAAATACTGCTCAAACCTTGGACTAAGTTTGTATATTGGAATTTAATATAAACAGATAAAACCACAGTTTTAAAATCACTGCTCTGTTCTTTGTGAAAATAGTTCAGGCTTCAAAACTGCTTTTTGTTGTTTTGCAAAAATGCTGTGTTAAAAATGTCTGTACTTTGTATATAAAGCACATAAAACTTCCCATCATCCAGCTCGTGACATAGAAAGTAAATTCACACAACACTCATCTGGGCTATTAAAATCCTCTCTCAGTGGTTTTGTTCGTGACCAGTCGTTACATAACAGAACAGCTCGGTCTGCTCCACTTTCCACAAATGTTCCTCTATTGCAGAACCACACCCAGGATGTGATCATGAGATCAAAGTTAACAAAGAGCTTGTGCATTAAAAACAAAAACGCGTACACACACGCAAACACAACAGTGAGACACAAAACCAGCTGGGAGTGTGCGGTCAAACAGGATTTCCTTGATCGTGTCACAGACCGAATAGATGTGGAAGAGATGACGAACACGGCTCAGGGACACCCTGGCCTCAGTGGAGTGTGTTCATTTACACTGTACATATTTCACATTGCTGAGACGTGAGTGAGTCTTAAAAGACTAAAGGCGTCTACACAGAGAGACAGAAATAAAGATGACACTTGGAAAAACACTCGTGATAGATCATTGTTTGTCGTCCATTAGGAGCGAGAAGGAGCGGCATTTTCCCACAGATAAGTTCAAATAAGAGCCATGTGATTTTTTTTTACTGAGACACACTATGGGCAGGATAACCAGCACAACTCAATCTCACTCAGTAGTCATTAAAGTGACAGGCCACAGTTTGATACTCCTCCTCTGTACGACAGCGTAATTCGATTCTCAAAGTGATCTGCAAACTTACAGCTCAGACGTGTCTCTACATTTCCAATGATAATTCATAAAAGCACATGATTAAAGGTGTTTGTTTCAGAATGAGATCCATGTCATGTCAGAATCAGTTTGCTGTTTGTTGTGTCTTTGTTATAACACTTGGCTGTTTAGAACGGCTTTAATCGATCAAACTTTTGTCTGCACATTATTCCAGTTCCATTTATGGCAAGCGCTGTGCGAGTAGCGACTTGACTGATTTGATCAAGATGAAAGTGGAGAAAGAGAAGAAAAGGACTGCACTGAAATTTCTGTCTTTGGTTCTAAACTGTTGACTGTAGTTCCCTCTGCCCGTCGGTTTGCTAACACTAAGGTTTAAATCTTTCTGACAACTACAGTTCAACCAGAACCGATGGTGGAGAAATTAAAGTCAACATTAATAAACTGAAAAGGCTAACCAGTACTGTGACTGGAAAGTGTTTCAACGTCGGCAAAGAAGTGATGTTAATCAGCACTGAGAGTCCGGCCCTGCCTGGTGCCAACTCTGAACCCGTAAGGTTTCTTGACATTTT
>NC_024318.1:12746654-12750098 GCF_000523025.1 Cynoglossus semilaevis | reverse complement strand
CTGCAACACTGACTCCTCCACTATTGAGATTCTCAGAGTTCAGAGACGGAAACGCAGCATTTCCACCTCAGACGCTGCACACCAGTTATTACAGCTAAGCTAAGAATGTGAATCAAAGAGAGTAGTTTGAAAAGTTGACAATGGAAGTACATGATGAGACACGATGATTAGCAAGCACGTCAAGACTTGAAATCACCAATCAAGCTTCTACAAACATTAACTAGGATTGATGACTAAGGCAGTAATCAAGATATATAAATAAAGAGCTGTTTATTCCTGTTTTTTATTTTTATCCGAAAGTGAATTCCTGAAAAGTAAAAGATCAAGGAAACTCCAAAGAACTTCCCAGGACATAAAGAATACGTCTTGGCCTCCCGTTCTTTATCTTGACAGAAGCCAAAATTCAAAAGATTCTGAGAAGCAGCTACAAAGGAAAGTGTGTGCTTAGACCAGGACTGAACCAGAGATCAATGGGCAGAGGTGTCATGGAGGGACAAGTCCAAGTTTTATATTTGTACTTCTAATTGCTGTCAGTGTGTCAGTGTGAGGCCAGGAATATAACTCTGAATATTAAACATACTAAGTCTATAAATTGATTTTGACTTTTGGTAATAAATTCTTAGTTAAACTTTAAACACAATTCACTCCATCTCCGGCCGTCTCCTTATACATTTATATACAGTATATCTTTCACCACTGCAGCACTAATGCAGGACTAATACCTCATCACATCACTTCAAGGCCACAGATGAGTGAAAGATGCAGTAATTCTTCAGTAAAACAATTGGACGCGTACGTCCCGAATGAGAATACTAATTACCGTCGCACCGTATCGACGTGCTGAGGAAGGCATTTTCGACTGCTCTGAAATAACTGCACATACTGCAGGGAAAAGTCCAAGAGAGCTGCACTCATTCATTAGCTTCTTGGTGCTTAAATCCTGGAGGAAAGATTGCATCAATTTACGCACACCATTGCCACCACCACCCGCAGCAGCAGGAGCACTGGGCCACACACCCAGACACAGGCTGCTGTCATACATCTATGCAAATATATAGAGCTGTGTGTACATCCAAGTGTAAGGAGACGCGCATGAGTGAATGCACCTCTGTGTGTGCGCAGGTGGTTGTGGTGTACATGTAGCGAGTGTGAGCGTCAGTCCGTCTGTTCACCCGCCTGTTTGTCACCGGTACTTGCAAAGCAACTGAGTGAAACACCGCCGCCCCCACACAAACCCCCGACACACAGTCCCTGAAACGCTGCCTGAAATATTTAACAGTGTAGCAGCAGTCAATAGCTCAGCAACCTTGGAATCAATGTCACTGGGCTGGAAGGGGGGTGGGCTGGCGGGGGGCAGGAGGGCACAAGGAAAAAAATGAGAGGGGCAACGAGGGAGACTGTGGAGATGGACAGACAAGCTGAAAGGAAAAGAAGGGTTGGAGGAGGGAGAATGTGGGGATAAATGGAGGAGCAGCAGGGGAGAGAGAGAGAGAGATATATATAAATGAAGGCTGGAGTAAAAGGGTGTGAGTCACGAGTGAGCTTGCGTCGCTAACCATGTGCTGCATGTACCGTATCCTGCAGCAGACAGTTCCTTCCACACTGAAACGTGACTACAGTGTGCGGTGGGTTTTTCTGTAGCAGAGCAGCAGGGAGAGGAAGGGACGGAGAAGGAGAAGGAGGAGGAGCGAGCTAAAAAGGAGTAAAAGCTGTGTGTCGGGGTAAAGGCAGCACGAGGACGAGGAAGAAGAAAAAGAGAATGAGGCTATAGACGAATGGAGGGAGGGAAGGGGCGGAGAGTGCTGATCACTGCAGTAAAGGAATCCCTCATCTAGAAAGGGGGGTTGCCCCTCATCTCACCCCTCCCTTCCTGCATCACTCTGTACCTTATACTCAGTATGAATCCCGATGTGCTGATTTGGATCTTCTCTCATTTCTCATCTGCACTGCGCTTTGACTTGCACTGCAACACCTTTTATCTTCCCTCCACTAAAAAAAAAAAAAAACTCTTCAAAATGTTTTTTTTAAAATGGGTGAAATAATATTTTTTTTAAAAGACAAATATTATTGAGTCTATCTGAAGTGTGTTTGGAGTTTATCTCTGCTCCTACCTTAGACAGTACCAGGGTCAGACAGATGAAATTTAATTATTTTTCAGAAGAAAAAAAAATTGAAAGAAAAGAGGTTCAGTAATGTGTTTGGCCCAGAATAACATAAAACAGCAGCATCTGGAACACCACACGAACAACAGGGGGCATTGTTTCTAAAAGATAATTTCCTGTCTGTCGTTTAGAGGATGTTGTTGTTGATAAGTCGGTCCAATTTCTCCAGGAGGTTTTCATTTGAACTCACACCTGCTCCATGGAAAGACCACGGCCGTTCCTCATGTCCTGTTCATGAGTCGTTGTCCTCCCTTTTCTCCACCCATTTTTCATATTCACAGACTTTACAAATTTAACCTGACCTGCCAGTTTGTGTGTTTGCTGTAGCAATAACCAAACTTGTGTTATAACAGTGACGCAGTGACTGTAGGTGTTGGCCAACTACATACGTCTAAATGTTGTGAAATAAGAATCATGCAAAGCTCTAATACAAGAATATTAGGAAAAAAAGGAAAATAAATTAACCGAGGTTGAAGATGTAGCAACACATCTTCTACAATTACTCATAAAGATTGCATAAAAGTTTAAAATACGACCTCTGTGCCAAAAATGAAATGGGAACGTAAAAATATAAAAATAATCTGAACCAAAAACAAAAAGATTTGCAGCAACTATTTGCTCTCATTCACAAACATTTTGATTTGTAGCAGTTGCCATATTTAATTCTCTAACTTTTCAGATGTCAGTGTGATTGCACGATGGATAAAAACTCAGTTGAACTGTCCTGGCTTTATTACGACATAAATGTTTTAATGAGTTGTAATGTCCTCCTCCCCAAATTAATAAATTTCCCACAACGATCCCTGACTAAAGGCACCGAGCAGTGATAGCGGTAGCACAGTTTTACGATGCCCTTCCAGGGACCTAGAAGCCTCTGTCATTATATGCACAATAACTGCATCCATATACGCCGTCATTTGCTGTCTCTGGCTGCGGCTACTTACTAGATAATGTGGGTAGTCCCACAAAAGTCCTTCATTAAATCACTCATGGATAGAAGGCTCTCATAATCCATGTCAATGAAGTGGAGGGAATAGATGAGAAGCAAGAATGCACATGTTCACTTTAGTCATCTTTTAATATTACACCTGCCTATCCAACATGCTCAAACCCCCCTCGACCCCCCTCCCGCCCCCCCGTTCCGTTTTACCAGCCAAACTCATAACATATGGACAGATTTAAAACCAAAGGGCCACAGATCAATTCTAGAGTGGCTAAAGTCGTTTGAGAGTGAGGGTCTCCATCATCCTTTGATAGCATACCAGGCTCGCAGAGCATGGGA
>NC_024318.1:12733822-12746599 GCF_000523025.1 Cynoglossus semilaevis | reverse complement strand
TAGTCCATGAATAGATAATGAGAAAGATCAATATGGAACTGATCAAGAGAGGAAAACTGGAGATTTACACTCCAGGATTAAGTGGAGGAACAAAAACTTCAGATTTTCTTAGCTCAACATTTTCCAGCAGTTTAAACGTAAGTGATATAGTACGGAGTACTGCATATCACTAACAGTCCATTGTGGTATCTGGCTGAGTGCACTCTGCATGCCTTGACAATTCATATGTAATGTAAGGGCATCAGCAATTGAGGTTTATGAGGTATAAAATTAATTAATATTTTATTTTTATTTAATTAATATTAAGAAAATGCATCGCATCTATCATCTCACCGTCTGATGGGAGGAGTTGATGTAGACGAGACACTGTCCACATGCAGCCTGTCTCACCTCTTGTGTTATCGTGTCTTTAATGATGTAGTAACAGCAGCCGTTTCGATTTTACAATTTTCTCAAAATGTCAAATGATTGGGTTTTGACAAAAAAAAAAAGTAGCAGCAGATTAAATTAACATACAATTTGAATTTTCCAATGCACTCATTGGGATCTAATGTGAACTATAAAAACATGGAGTGTTTGGCTTTTGATCACCTTCCAAACAGAAAAGCCAGTATGTGGCGAGGAGAGTCGGTTAGGTTTTGTTGTCTGTCGTCCAGCCCACTGTCTCTCTACTCTCCTATAAGTAAAATGTCACAAAATCGAAATCATTTGTCACCAATTCTAGGAACGTAATACCAAGGCAAGGTTTTATAACTGGAAACGTCAAAGCTGAAATGGATTGTTGTTGTCGATTTGTTTTCTGCAACAGATTTATAGACCTAATCCAATCTCCTCCTGAATTCCCTCACACTCAGTGAAAGTGTATAAAAACCTGCTGGCTCACACCGTATAAATTATGCAGCTGCTATGTGAGGGGCAGTAAGGTTTCAGCGCAGTATAGCTGAAGTGTCCACTTTTATGTCTCGCTGTGCTTCATGTCACCTACTCCCCCTGACTATTCGCTGCGGAGCCGGTCCTCTGGTCTTGTCCACTCTGCCTTTTGCAGCCTAAATCATCCTGTTCCAGGGGGTGTAACATTTTAAAAAATCTCTCCTGCAACTGTTCCAGTTTGTACTGTTCCAGTGTGTCCTCAACATCACAAACAACAGCACATATTCACTCAAGTACGGGTGGACACTCTGCACCAGCTATAGAATAAAGTGGGTTGAAGTACACTCAGTGTGAAGGTAATCACTCGGTCATTTCTTCTGCCTCAGCGCCGACAGGATTATGTAACAAAGGGAAAACGCTGCCGTTTCTTTGGTCTGTGTTCCTTGCCTGGTAAAAGCCATTAAAAGATATAAAATCTGCAGTCACATTCTTCAGTGGTGTAAGTAATCGCTCGCTCACACACAGTGGAGACACCGTGACAGAGCACATTGCGCCCCACAAACGCCCATACCAATCTGATCTCTCCCCTGCAATGCAGCGCTGATAGTGAAAACAAACCCTCACAAGATCTGGTGATTCCAAACATCAAACCCAACGCCAGTTACAGCCAAGTGTAAATAAATCCTGCTCGGTGTGTCAGTCCGGTCCAATGAAAAGCCTCGCAGACACCAGTCCTACTTTGATGAAGTGATGCCAGCTCCTGACACCCTTCATCGGTGGGATAAGAGCTGAGCTGTGAATGGATGTGGTTCCCTGATATGTGGGCTGCTGTTGAACCATCATATACTCACCACGTATGAGACCAACACCACCCTCCCATCCCCCCTCCCTCCATCGCTCCAGCAACACAGGAGTGTGATTCATTATTAAAGAGCAGTGCAGGCATTCAAGCCTGAGTTTACAAGACGGCCATTGTGAATACTCCAAGGATTAAATCCATCTAAGGAGCAGCATCTGTGTTTCTACATGTCCTCGGTCATAGTCAGTATATGAACTGCGTGTGTGTGTGTGTTTGTGTGAGGGGCGGGGGGGTCAGTCTGAAGGCAAGACCGCATTTGATGCTCACACACCAGATGGCATTTGCTACTTGTGTAGGTGTTCAGTTCAGTGCAGGTCACGCAATACTTCCCTGGTCTACTCCTGCATACAGATAAAAGGGCTTTTATTTCCTTTTATGTTTTTCTTCATCATCACCCACTGTCACTTTCTCTGCCCTTATCAATTTGTCCTTCTCCTGAAAGAGACCCAGTTGACATTTAAACCCCTACAATGTATCTAAGAAGTGCAGAGACTGTCTGTCATGCTGAAATATTTACACGTGGACCATGGGTTAATTCTTTTTCTAGGGTGAACTGGTCAGCTTGACCAGTGTTTACACAGACCGACAGTTGACTGCCAGTGGCAGCATGGTGTTTATGTACATTGTTTTCTAATGTCTGCTTAAAGGCAGGGCAGAACATTTTGGATTTACAAAATCCATTCTAACTTTGCTTAAATGAAGAGTTTTTTGGGGGTAAAGACTGAACCAAATAATATTAATTTTTACCCAAACTAAGAATGAATGCCTCTAATATATGATAGGTCTGTGTGTTTCCTGTTCCTGCCGTCTGCTGTGTGGGGCTAATCAGTGTCGTCACTCTCACCTGTGTCGCTGTGATTAGGCTCACTCATGTCACCTGGTGCCCTGGGTATATATACACCTCTGCCTCACTCTTTGTGGGATCATTGTGTTGTGGCCATGTTAGTAGTGTTCTGTGCTCATGTTAGTAGTGTTCTGTGCTCATGTTAGTAGTGTTCTGTGCTCATGTTTTGTGTTTGCTGGTCATGCCCTGATGTTCATGCCTGAAATTCTGCTCATCATTTCTCCGTTCCTTGTTCTGAGTTCCTTGATCCTCCAACCCTGTGAGAGTAATTTTTGTACTTTGTAAATAAATTCACTACACCTAAATAGACTCCCCCTGTTACTGCATTTAGGTCCTGCCTGTCATGTAGTCGATTTTACACGTGCTTTTTATGTGTTTTGGTTGTTTTATTTTCTTAGACAATTAATTTGATTTGGTATCTGTCACATCAAAAAAACTAGAATGACACTCAAGATCAGAGACCATCAAAAATGAATTCACACAGCTATTCTCAGTTAACGGCTTACGGCTGCACTCACTAAAATCAGGGCTTTGGTTCAGATGGTAGTTGTTGTTGAGACAAATGTTCCCATTATTGCTTCACTCGAGCATTTGTAGAAAACTGGTTGTAATTGCGCGGGTGTCCCTGATATATAAAGAGAGGCAGAGACGTACAGCTCGTTAATATGGCCCACCAATCAATGCCCAACGATCGCTTTGTGGTTATCTTCAAATCCTTCCTCTTCCCATCACCTCACCACAATAACTCCTACCAACGGGTCAACAAACCTAGGGCTACATTTTCACCCCCAACATTTTAGTACTGCATTTTGGTGCCTTCATTAAAAGATAACAGAACACATTTTAAATTGAGAAATAAATTACCGGACCTTTACTTTGTGTAAGCTAGTACTGGTCGGTACATTAATGCCTGACCTGCTGAAGCTGAAGCTGCTCTGAGACAGAGACATGTTTCTTCTGAATGTTAGAAAACACATACACATCCACAGACGACCACTAAAGCCCACTTAGACAAACATGTCATGGAGGACATCCATTAGTACAAGGTCAACATCAGCTATTTATATAAACTTCAAAAGATGCTCTAATTTATCCCTTCCTGTTGCACAAATAGTGCCTGAAACAACATTCTGTAATGGCGAAAAGCTAAAAACACTTTTCAGTTTCCAGATTTGTTGTCTGTAAACAAAAAAATAACATTTGTAAACATATTACATTTAAAAATTGAATTGCTAATTATGCTAACTGTTTGCCTTGCAGAGAATTTAAATTTTAAAGTATTTTAAAAGACGCATAAAGCTCTTTTCCCGTCTTAGTTCACTGTCCAATTAACTGTGAGCTGGGACAAAGCATGCAGTAAAATTCAATAATGAAAATGTCAAATTTGAATTTTAAAGCAGATGGATGGCTATTAATCTTGACCGGGCTGTGGTTTTGGGCCACAGCCCTGTTCTGATCCAGTGAACACTGAATAAAAGTGACATTAACAGGATTTTTGGACTAATACTCAAAATCAGTGACAACCCAGATTTATTTGGCAGGTATTACAATAACAGCATGACTGCAGCAGACTATAGAACAGGTTTACAGTAGAAACAGAACGTCTATGTTCACTGGAAAACTGACTGAACACGTGTGAAACCATTGCTTTGTGTACGTGTCCTTTGATTGAAATAACTGTAAAATAAGTTTCCACACAAATTAAAAGTTTGTATCAACAATAAAGACAAGGCTTTAACGTCAAACTGTTTCTCACTTCGTACATGTTAAAACAACACGCTATATTGAAGAAAACGTGCTAGAAACTACACTATGACAGGACTGTTGATGTTGTAGAGTTCAAGGTTCAGAGTTCAGAGTTTGTAACAGCCTCTACAATGATGGGTGGATTAGACAGCTGTAGCCATAAACAGTTCAAAAGTAGCAAGTCAACAGTATGCTTTCTCAATATTATTCCTGATGCAGAGCCAAACATAAATGTTTGTTCTCCCCTCTCTTAAGAGTGGGTGAGGTGACGATCAAAGAAGCGTACAGTGTCTCGCAGACTGCTATCAAGCAGCTGTTATTTATGGAACGCTGCCTGGGAATGTTCCTTCTGAGGAACGTTGTCAGCGCTCTCCCTCTCATCAAAACTTTAGCCAAGCACACACTACATGACTTCCAGAGTTGGAGGATCACAGTGCCTCCCACACAACATGACATGCTGTCTCATTATCAAGAGTCTTTGCAGTCACCGCAAGTTCACACAACCTACCTCAGTCATGTGACTACAGCTTTGCTACATCCGTCTTCCTTTAGGAGACAGCCACAAATCACATTAAATTAAAACGAGAAAATCACTGGCTACTCAGGAAAATACGGTCCTAAAACAGCAGCTAATGAACCAGATTGGTTTGACTGCTATTAAAGATAAAGCATAACAACAGGATAAAACATTAAAATCACAGATGCTATTCTGCTGCTGGCGGTGTGTGGGGAGAAGCCTGCACTGTAACAGACTTTGGATAGTTTGTGGAAAGTAGGCCAAAGTCTGTGAACATCTTCCATCTTGCCAACCTTCAGGGCCTGGCCAATTATAGTTACAGCAGCGAATATTCACTCACTGAAGCTTTTACATCTCACAGGAGTTTGAGCAACATCTTGTATCCACGAGCCTACATCTCAGGAGATAGTTCCTACTCCACCATCGTAAATATCAGCCCACGAAGGACCAGGAGTTTTACATCTTTTAAGTTTAACATTCTGTTTGGTATGAGGGTAAAAGTTCAGTTCCAATAACTGAACTTTCAGTTGTGTTTTTCCAAGTAAATTTCAGCCTTACTTTGTGCCTGGACAAGACAGAGAGTAGACACAAACATTTTACTAGTGCTCCCAAATACAACAATAAAGGATCCAATTATTTTTCTTGTCGAGCAGAGCATACTGCTTACTAACTCAAGCATATTGCTTACGCAGATGACATTTGTTTTACTGTTAGCAGGCAAGCAAAATGGATCTCCTGAGCATAGGGATACAGCACAAAATTGCATCACATTCTATCCTTCTTACTATTCTGTGTACTTCTATTTGTCTAACTAACATATCCAACAGGGCCTGGAACTATTAAGTGTGACCACAAGCTAGCAAAATGTTTATAAATTCAGTTTAAAGTGACATCTTTCAACAAATATACAAAGCAGAACACTTCCACTCTTTCAGCTCTAAACAACCTTCAAATTCAGAATGTTCTCATATTATTCTGTGTAACTCTGTTCCAGTGGGCAAAACTTAAGAGTTTGACGTAGAAATTAGATGAAATCTGATTGGGTCTTTGTATCTTTGTGTTGTGGGGCAGACTGTAGGGCAGATCTCCACAATATGACACAGTTTTCATTTGAAAGCATAACTCTGGATCAAGCTGCATGTCTGATAGCGTCTGTCTACATCCTCTAAACTCTCATCAGCAATTCCTCCTCTCATCTTTGCCCTTACTGTTCATTTCACTGCCTTCATGATCAAAAACTGAAAGGAACAATGACACCCTTCATAAAACTCAAGACAATGATGCAATGTCCTTGCCCTCATGTCCCAGTTCAAGATGTCTTAATCCTCCTTCATTCCAGTAGAAAAAAACGGACTCTGCGTCACTCTGAAAAGCTTCCTAGACAGTTATTGACAGTTATTGTACATGCCCAATACTCGCTCTTGCTCTCTCTCTCTCTCTCTCTCTTACTGCAGGAATCAGTCTCGTCTTGATCCAGAGCTAAGACCTTCCTTTATCTTATTGCCTCCCACAGAATGCAGACCACTGCAGCTCTGCTACAGAGACTGGATTTCTGTGGATCTGATTCAAATGGCTCAGCTATTGTCTGGGAAAAAAAACACTTTGCCTTTTGGTAACGGATGCTAATAATATGCATGCTAAATTAATCTCCAAAGGCTGCTTCAAAAAAAAGTAGCTTAACAGCTTCAGTGAGACGTCTGCCCTACTAAAAGAGTTTCACAGCTATCTACAGCAAGCACCCAGGTATAGCTTGGCCACAGTTACTGTAGCGCATGATGTTAACTGGAACGCAAAATGTCTTTTGATTAACTCAATTTACAAAGAAATCTTCACTGCTATAAAGTCATTTTCAGAGTGTCTTAAGCCAAAGAATATGACCTTTTGTTCGTCTGACGAGGGAAATAGCCACATTTTAAACCTTAGGGAAATATAAATGGATGGGCCATGTAAAGTTTGCTGCTTTAAAAATAATGAAGAGCATTTAGATGCAAATTAAGATCTAATTATAGACTATACTGCATTGGTGAAAATTCAATGCGTCTTTGTGTTCCTTTGCTGCACCACTCACACATACAGTAGGGCCGATAATTATCTAATTTAATCATGTAATCTATCATTAACTAAACTGGATTAATGATAGAGTAGAGGCAGATTGGGGTCTTGGCCGGGAAGCCAAGTCAGCAAATGCAGATGCTGAGGAAGAAAGAAACAAATGTAGGATAGAAAAGAGCAGAGAGATGGATGAACAAGAGTTTATTATTTATAATCTGATGCAGTGTTTCAGAGACTGCTCATTAATGCTACATTCTGCTTTATATCTCTTGAGAAGAACAGGGAAAACAGGGACAAGGCACTGGTTCTATCAGCACACGTGGTCGGTTAACACGTACTCTGTGACTCAGATGGTGTGAATTTCAGGGGTTCTTGTGGTAATGACTGTTTTCGTCGCCGCACAATTTGTAAATTACGTCAAATTGCTGGGGTTGAATCACTAGGCTATTATTATGAGATGAGAAGAGTTTCTTCTGCATGATATTGAAAATCATCCTAATTATGTGCAGAAATATACAGTTTAAAGAATGTATAATTAAGGGAAAAAAAGGCCCAACAATGACAGAGAATCACCACAGACAATTTGAAAATGTACCCTTGTTAACCAGGTGTAATCTTTTAAACTTTGAATTTTTTCCTTTATGTGTATGTTCAAAACCATAGCACCATAACACGATGCTCCAGCTTCTTTTGGAAGCTGGAGCATCAAGTTGCTGACTAAATACTACCACACACTGGTAGTGTATTACAGAAATATGACACCATCATATTAAAAGTCAATGTACAGTGACATCATGCTCTTGTAGATTCAATCTAGGAACACAGTGCTGGAGGGGAATTTCTTATTGCAGTATCAGCGACTTCTCTACAGTATCTGAACCAAAAGTATTTGACTTACAATCATTATTTTAAATGATGGATCACTGACTGCAGATTAGTTCATAGTTACTAAAGATTTAAGATGAAGAAGGCAGCTGTATCAGCTGCGAGAAAGAATGGCGTTAAAACATATTTTGTAATAGTAATATTTTATATATTTTTAGTAAAATAATGGAATGGCTAAGATTTCAAACACAAAACAGTAATCAACATGAGCTCAGGTAACTACAGTATCTACCCAAATTTGATCAAAACATTGACTGTAGCCAAGCACAGGAAGCGCAAAGTTACTAAAACTCATTTATTGCCAAATAACCTCTTATTGGCAATAATTTAGCCTCTTTGAGGTTAAATACTAGAACGCGGGCAGGCAGCCTCTTTGAGGTTAAATACTAGAACGTCCAAGAAGGTAACTATTTTTGGATAGGATGACCTGGATGATTGAGAACCTACACCGACACGTTACCTTTACCCTTTTATACAACCAAAGTATATTTTCTAAAGTGCCCAGAAATCTGTTTTTAGAACATTGAAAGCTGTTGGCTCTCATCATTTCTTTGTCATTTTTGCCTTTTATTCGTCTTCCTCTTCTGAGAGAAAACAATCAAACCAATCAGACTGTGTTTGGTTTGTTTGCTTCTACCTGCTGGAGACTTTGAAGTCTACTGAAAACACCTTCATAAACAAGCTTTTGTCAACTATGCTCTCACTAGGGAGCAAATTATGGAGATTGAACAACTGACTGAAGCTAATTATTAACATTTATGCCAAGTATGAAGCTATTGATAAGCCTTCTAAGATTACTGAGAAAAAAAGGAGGCTTACAAGGCTGTTCTTTTGTAATTTAGCATTGTTGACAAGGTAAAAGGAAAGACTGATAAATCATGAAACGTTACACTGCAACCTGATAATGGACCATGACAACACTTTAATGAAAATCTTTGATATAAAGGAATTGAAGAAACGATCTTTACCAGAATGCAACATAAAGTTCTAGAGGAAACAATTTAAATGTAATTTTGATAATTTACCTTGTAAGACTGACTACAATTGAATCCATCCTCTTGAGGGAGAATATATTCTGTTATCATATTTAGGCTTGACAATTTCTCATTAATTAACCTGATAAGAACTGAATCGACATTCTAAATATTTATACACATTTATCAGAGTGGTAGGAAGTAATTAACCGAGGAACTCGCTTTCAAAAAGCATGTGCTCCTATTTAAGGAATTAAAGGCTCGACTTGTTTACTGGTGATATTCACATTCACACTATACACACACCTGATCTCTGCAACAACAACGTGATGACGGAGAGTGTGCCGCATTTGGGTATTTTTGCAATCATGGTTTTGCAAAATCGGGGGGAAAAAAGCCAAGCAAGCCAAACAGAGAGAAAGAAACAGAGAGAGAGTCAGAAATGTATAATAACCAGAGAGAGAGAGAGATGCAGGATGGATTTTCTGATTTTATGTTGACTTCAGAACAAAACCATTTGAAGAGAACATGCTGTTTGCTCCTTCTGCATGACAACTCAGTCTATCATCATTCATGGCTCACTTTAAAACAATACACACCATTTTTGGAGAAAATGGAAGCCATCCCCCATCCCCTGTTCCTCAAAAAAAATAAAATAAAATATATATATATATATTGCCCATGTCCCAAATATTCACCTCAATGCCAGACTCCTTCAGAAAGTGCCTGGTTCAGCTCTTTAACTACATCTGCCAGCTGGGGAGGTGACAATGGGTGATTGCTGAGGTGAGTGGATCACTGACAGATTACTGACAAAGAAAATCCCTCAACAAAGAAGGAGGGAATAGGAATATACAGTCTGGACTGACACATGGTTGTTATTTCTTATCTCAGCCTGCTGCTCTGCTTAAAGAGGAACATTACAGCTTAGATACTATCAGGAGGAGGAGAGATGGTTTTGACACAGACAGAATAAGTGAAGACATGACTCAAAAACAGGGTCAAAGTTCTTAACAAGGCTGTCTTTCTTAGGGGTTTAAATTTGCAACATCAACTGATTTGGGATTCCCCTTATACTTTAAGGTTTTACCAGTTACCATGAAACTATTCTCAGGGTTCATAGATCACTGTACACACTTTCACAGTCAATTCTGAAGGTTTTCAGCACCTCTGGGGCCTTGATAAATGGAAGCATTTTGCATATTTATTAGGGATGCACAAAATATTCGGCCAACCAAAATTTTTGGCAGGAAATTGCATTTTTGGTTTTGGCCTTAAGACTTTTATCACTGAAATAACGCAGCCAAAACAGGAAGTTAGTTATGTTCTTAGAGATTGTGGTTTTTCTGGTTCTGGTTTAGCGTCTGCATAAACAGGGCCAAAGGAAATGGACATCAACTCTCATCAACAGACACAGAAGCATAAATAGTGGGTTAACAATTCTACATTGGTAATTAAAGTCCCTTGGTTTTCTAAAGAACCCTCACATATAAAATATGTGCTTTACAGAGGCCGGATGTTGCATTTGTTTATCTAGGCTTGTTCACAACAGAAAAATAACCAGAGGCCTTTTGCACAGGCACAAAGGTATTAATAATAGCCTAGCAACAGCAAGCGGTGCATTCTTGCTAACAGCAAAACATTGTTTAAGCATTGTTATGCTGGATCGTGGTGCAGCTACAATCAGAGTCTACCATTTAAGCCAAGACTTCACCATAGAATTTTTAACCTCAGAATATTGAACCTTTAGATGAGAAGTGGTAGAACTGCCCCTAATAAATATCACACAAACTGTCTCACATAAAAAGGCATAAATCAAATTTATTTCCTCCTCGCTTAGATCTCCTCAAGAATCAGTGTGACATTTGACGGCGTTTCCACACTGTCTGAGCTCCCATCTGTAGGAGCTGAAGACGCAGATGGGTCGAGAGGTCCATGCATGAATGACGCAGTGTGTGTGTGTGTGTATGGGCCTCGTGGCCTCGTGGGAAGCTGCAGTTAAAACGATGGATGCCAAAGAGCTGAGGTAGGGGGAGGAGGGGAGGGAATGGAGTGAAGTGGGAGCTAGGTTTCTTTACTGCAGCAACGCAGCAGCCAGAGAGGAAAGGATGTCAGTTAGAATTTTAGAAATTTAAAAATAAAAAAAGAAGTTTGCAATTTTATAACATGTTCAGAGATGTCCTAAAAGTGAAAGATTTTGGAAGTTTCTTTTTTATAGCATGTCTGTCCAGTGCCACTGCTTCAACTGTTGGCACTTGTAAGAAACCAAACATGTAGGCAACAATCCCTGGCAGAGCAAACACTCCCTTATGAGACTCCCTCGCTTGCCCTCTGAACAAACAGCACTCCCTCTGAGCCTCTGTGGAAGGAGGTGGGACGCTCGTACCAATTCACTGGCTCGCTGCTTTGCCGTTACGCTACAATGTAAACAAGGACTCCCGAGGACAAACCCATGTTTACGAACATCCCAGCATCAATGTAATGTATACATACAATTCATCTATCCTCCCCCCCAACCCAGAGCAGTTGTGAGCAGATCTCACTGCAGCAAAGTGTAAACACGGTCCGTGGGGAAGCCTCTGCTCACTTTTTAATGTACAACCTCCCCCACCCTGTGCAAACTCCATACCTGGCCTTCTCCATTTCATGTAGTCCAGTAACACAGTCAGAGCGGAGTAAACATACAAAGTCACACAGTCACCGTGCATCGTATCACACAAGTACACAAAGAAGGGAGAGATGAGGTGATACACAGCAGAAGGTCTGCAAGTACTTCAAGAATAAATACTCTAATTTTCATCCGTTTAGGCGCAAGGTTGTTAAAGGGACATTTCCTGGTTGAAAAAAATAAAGTGTGAACATTCATCCTGGAGCTAAGCTTTGTTTCATAATGTGGGGGATAGATGAAGGACTTCAGTGTCAGATTTTAACACTGGTTGTTAGCTGCTTCCTTTGAGAAAGACACACGTGTGAAACCATGTTCTCAGAACCCTGTCAATGTCCCGAGCTTATCTTCAAAATGTACCATGTACGGAAGAACAATTCACACGTACGTGTACAGACCTGCACCATGATAGTTATCTGTATCTTTTTACTGCATGCAGAGCCTGTCATGTGGTCCTGGGCATACCAACTTTAGTCAGACTCTAAATGCAAAAATAGCAGCAGTCTTTGACCAGCTGTTCCTGAACACTTAAGCACATCACATGATCATCAGCAGCAGACGGGGGACAGTAAAACTCAACTTTGAGCCAGCATGTTCTGGAAGTAGTCAGAAGTAACACAAACCACCACACATCATAATCTTTTTTTTTTTTCTCCAAAAGCCTAATTTCATCTTTTTTTAAATATTTTTTTTATATCGTTTTAATATCTACCAGTAGTTGAATATTTTAATTGAAAACTAATTAAATTTAGTGGTTCAAAATATGTCTTGAATCAAGGACACAGTCTTCTTTACAACCACAACATCAGCTCATTTAAGGCTGGATATGTCAATGGATTTTGTGAATTTGCGACTAAAGCCTGGAACACACTAGTCAGAAAGCTGCTTTCCCTGATTCCACCACAGTATCCTACAGACTATTGCCATAGATGTCAGGTTTAAGATATTGTAGTGTCTTAGTTCTGGTCAGAATTCCAATTTAAAGGGGCTGTTACAGCTAAGGCACATTAAGAGTGAGTTAAGAGTAATCCCATATTTCGTCAGACAACAAATTTCTGTTTAAAAGCTCAGAGTACCAGGAAAGTGTATTGATTGTCTTTGAGTTGAAGAACATTATTTGTAGTATTTCTTTGTGTGTTTACTGAGCTATTAAATTTCAGTTTCACCCATACCCCAGCACTGAAACAAACACACACATAAACACAGTAGTATTTTGGTGGGAGAGACTTCAGGGCATGATTTTCTTTTACACCAAAGCCACTGGAGCTGATGGTTTTTTCTTCTCAATGATACATGGGACATTGAAGTCTGGACTGAATGTATCATACAAACAATGTTTGTCAAAGTGTTGTTTTCTTGGCTGCA
>NC_024318.1:12724233-12733779 GCF_000523025.1 Cynoglossus semilaevis | reverse complement strand
ACACTTCATGTAAACAGCACTGAATCAGGGCAGAGGCTGCCTTTAAATAGAGGCCTCTCTAAATTCAGGGAATGCATTTTCTCCGTAACGTCTTTATCAAACGACTCCCATGCCAATTAACCTTCAAAGGCTTCTTCTACATGATAATTACTTCTTAAGTGAAAATAATGCAAACAACAGATTTACCTTGTAAGAAACAGAGCATTGTTGGAAAATCTCTGACAGCAGAAGAATCAGCCAACTGAGGCTGCCAGCAGAATCTTTGTACATTTATTACGGTTTAGTAGTTTTACATTAAAGTACACCAGCCATTGTCAGCCATAGTTGGCAGGTTTTTTAAGCTTAAAATCCCACAGGGACTGACAGAATATAATTGGCAACTACGGATCCATTATCTGAAACAATGTCAAATTTCTGGCTTTATAATGATTAAACCAATTTCCACCTGACCTCTGTAACTTCGAAACTTCTTCGGCGAGATGAAGAGGTCAGAAAGTGCTGACGCTGCTGACCCTGACTGCAGTCAATATTTTAAGAATCCCTGAATTCCAGTGCTGTGCACATCAATAGGGCAGACACACAATTAAAGTCATACTTAAAGTTTTCCAGCTACAATGCTTAAAAAAAAGGAGGCCGAAAAAAAAATCAATGTGAAAAGACGGACAAATATTTTTCATTCAAAATCCAAAAATATCTGTATACAGTACACACACACTTACTTGTGGAGACAGGGCAGTGGGAGGCTGGGTGAAGAGTGTGGAGTGGGCTGCTGACCGTAGACCGTGTGCTCTCCTGACAGTCTGACGGGTGAAAGGAGCAGACAATACATCCTGCTGTGGAAAGACACAAACAGACACGCATGTCAAGTTGACGAGGCGTTACATCGGCTCAAAGTCTTTGGTTTGGTGCATAATTCATAATTTTACACACAACCATTGGAGATGTCCTTAAAACATTGCTGTTTTAAGACAAACAGTCCCTCTGGAGTGACACTATGAAGAACATTAAGTTCCAAATATGGTAGGACTGTCGTATTGCTAGAATTTCAATCGCGGTTTTGATTTTGCCTCTCATGGAACCCAAAAGTGAGGTAATAAAAAATGGCTTTCATTATTTTGACACATTACACTCTGCAGGTGTACTCTTGTATCCATCTGGGTATCAGCTAAAAGGTAAACTGAGTTCACAATTCTGACATGATGCACCGTTCAGCAACACTACCTACTTCATTTGAACATCTGAGCAGATCTTCATAGGTTGAGTGTGTTCCGTAAAATCTATTTAAACTTAATTCTTGGAAAAAGAAATGTGACCGACTTACTGAGAAATTTAACACTGCACCTCCTCTAAAGGACTGATGAAAACACTGACCTGCCTGGAGCTGTTCCACACCAGAATCGAGATTAGCATTTAACTTCTTTAAACACTATGTGCTGTTTCTTTTGCTTAAACACTTGTGTTGGAACAATTTAATTTATTATCATTGCTTCATGCTGTACTGTCGCTTTAAGAAACTGTTTGCTTCTCATATTATAATCTAGTGTGCTCAAGACTAATGGAGAAGTTACCAGACACAGCCACACCCACATTCACACCCACCTTCTTACTCCATACCTATTCATATACTCACACACGATCACATGATATGTAATCTGATACTTTTGTAAACTAAATAAAAGAGCAGAGGAAGGGTGCAGCAACTCGGAGTTGATGAGGAAGCTGCCAGCAGAGCAAGCTGCACTTTCCCTGAAGTGTAACAAGCCTAATATTACAGCTGCTGTATAGAGTGTGTCTGTGTTTGTTGACAGGTGCATGGCAAAGAGTAGAACAAGATTAAAATGGCCACAACTCTTTCACCTTCAGAGTTACTGCAGTCACCAGGATGTTTTTGTGCCTCTGAGCACAGAGAAAAAAAATGGAGGGAAATGAGATTTGATAGGAACTCATTAACACTAAAAACCTTGACCAAGGAAACAGAAAAGCAACAAACGGTGGCTCCGCACTAACCCCTCATTTGAAGCCAACGGTGCAGATGTGTTTAGCCTCTGGGTAGGTCTGATTCCACGGATAATTTAACTATACAAGATTTGTACCTCACAAAACAAAGGTTAGTGGTCTACAGAAAGGTCAAATGCAGCCATTAACCAGTCACCTTTGGCAGACCACTCAAGTGGCAACACTGGAAAACAGTTAAGACCTGATTTACCAACATTGTACAATATTTAGGAGTCATGTTCGAGACACAGAGGATAAATAGCAAAAAATTGGACAACAAAAAAGCAAAAGCAAAACAATTGCTTATACAGAACAAAATAAATTACGACCCTTATGATCCCAAACTGTGCTGTTTTCCTGTTTGGTCTACACACAGACAGAAGTGAAGACGGTCAGTTGACATTCGTATCGCAGGAAAAAAATCTGACCTAGCACAACTCATGACTATCTTGTGTTGTGCTGCTAATAGGCACATCTAGCCTATTATGAAGCCAAATACACTCCACTGTTAGGCCAGTCTGAATGCCCACACACCGGTCCGGTTCATTAAATATTCACTTGGTTCAACGTGGCTGTGCACTTTCAGTCCCACATGGAAGAAGAGGAACTCCATGCAGTGAGGCTCCAGGCAGCTGCTGGATTACAACTGCAACACAGCAGCACCAACCACCGTTGAGCCGCCGTGCTGCCATGTAATCTAAGCTCTGCATTAATTAATCAATACTCATCCCTCTAACAGTCAAATATAAGAAGGCTAGCACGATTGGCAGCGGTAATCTCTTATATCTGCTGTGTCCCATCCACAGTGTGCGCTCCAATCCAAGAACCTTTCCATTTTCTGCCAATAATTATTTGACATAATTGTTAACGTTTTAAAAACAAAGCAGGTTTTTTTCTGCTTCACAAGTAAAAACATGGCTTCAATCGTGCTACAATAACTTTTTATAGCATTTGTAAATGTGTGTTTTTTTAAAGCGTTACTCTGGTGCTGCAGACCTGCAGTTTTAATCTAATTATTATATTCATGTATTCACGATGAATCATTTCTTTTACCAGCACACCACCTGCAGAGAATCAGGTTCATACTGGCTCCGACGTTAGATAGGGTTGGAGTCGGGTCACGATAACCCTCAGTGATTATCCTCAGTGATGGTACAAACATATAAAGAGGGAAAATGTGAAACAGCAATTCCATTTTTCATAATTATTTTTTGACATAGTCTTTCCTCTACCTGATAGGTAACAGACTTTTAGCCTCCACACAGAGTTCAATATTAGCAAACGGTCACTCATTAAATCCTAAAAAGGAACACTCGGCAAACTGTAATACCACAATCAGTCTTTCAAATGATGTCTCTGTCTGTGGACCTTGGTACTCAGATATCACACTGCTGCAGCACAAACATTCCTTGTTTCTTATCTAAGAATTTTCAAACATGGACACAGGACACAGAAGAGGCATTTTAATTTGAGACTCCAAGGACTATGAAAATCTCCCTGAACTAGTTAAGACGTTCTCCTCTCTCTGTGATCAGTTTCTGTGGAGGAGCTCCAGCATTTGAGAAACTGTGGAAGTTTTATTATATATTATATTTTGTGGCAGTAATCCAAGAAACCGGCTCAATTTCACTCAGAAAGTGAATTCAACTGTTAACAATAACATGCAAGTGTGGATCAATATTACTGTGCTCAGAAAACACTGAGTTTCATTTGTTGATAGATGAGTGTGTTCTGTAAGGAGGATAATACAGACACAGTGATAAAACAATGAGATCTTCTAATAGGCTTCAACACTTGACTACTAATGACTACAGAGCACATGGGACTTAATAGAGAATAAAAGGTTATGTAGGCTTGTCTGTTTAAACAGGGAATCAGTGTAACCCTTATGACCTGCCAATACCTACCTCACACACACCCACAAGTCTGGTGCTGTAATAACCATAAACGGTTGTTGATGTAATATAGGATAAAGTCTCATTCAAGTTTTCCAGCGTGTTTACTAGCATTTTTATACCACAGCAAGTAGTACAAGGTACTAATAGGTTGAGTTCAATGTGTATTTCTATTACCGTTATCATTACATTAGGAACTGTTTTAGGGTACATGGGGAGAACTAGGAGCACTAGATCAAGTGTGAAGTGAACAGTTTGCAACTTGGAGAACTCAAAACATTGTTTTTAATTTGTCATTTTTCAAACCCCTATGTTGAAAACCAAACATTTTGTATATTCCAAAGAAGTCCAGGCATAAAGTACTGGTGCAGTTCTGAAAGGAAATAAATTCAGCAAAACCCAGAGATGTTGGGAGGTGGTGGATTGTTTTTATATTCTACAAGCCAAGGGATTTGTTTATGAAAGTTTGTGAAAGTCACCCAGGTCATTTCACCAGTATATTTTTAACAGGAGGCAGATATACTTTTCTTGAGTTTCTATTGACCTCATCAGTTCTGACCTACTGGTGGAAACATTTGGGTCATTGTTGGAGCAGAGAGTTATGATATTAATAATCAACCTCCACCCCTTGATTGAGTTTCATGATGTTGGTTCACCCATGTCAATGTGTGGATGATAATCACAGGAACAGACGCAGGACCATAAAATATGAGGTTTCAAGTTCTATGTAATTGCCTTTTACTTACTTTCCCAATTAAAATGTGTATAATGTGTATTCTTTGTCTGGAATCCTGGCCTGAAAAATTGGAATTGTACTT
Source organism: Cynoglossus semilaevis (assembly GCF_000523025.1). Lineage (NCBI taxonomy): Eukaryota > Metazoa > Chordata > Actinopteri > Pleuronectiformes > Cynoglossidae > Cynoglossus > Cynoglossus semilaevis. The sequence continues at coordinate 12,729,071 of NC_024318.1, read as the reverse complement.
CTAGTGGATGTTTCACAGTGCTTTGACCACAGTTCCTTTATAACAGTCTGTGATGTTAAAAACTCCAACCACTATACTGTGAAACACAGCTCATATGGAGTGTTTCTTCAAGCAGCTGTGACCTCCTTGCAGCTTCTGGCCTGTGTCTTACCAAAGGGAGGCTCTATCTATTTGTGTTGATTAGATTGCCACGCGAGAAAACATGGTCTCTTCTATTGATACCAAGTTATAACAAACTGACTGCGAGCAACAAATGACACCACTCTATTCTTCTGGCACAAAAGGTCCCAGCTGGTGGCCACTAATAAGAACTTTTCTTTTGGATTTGTTTCAAAAAGCAACAAATGAGACACATTTGTTGCAAAAGACAACAATATCTCATACTGCCACCCAGTCTGCAGGAAAATACATTTTTATGCGTCCTCTGCTGCTGAGTTTATTTAAGATAGGGAAAAAAATCAGCAAGGAGGAAGAAAACATATTTCATCAATGACAAAATGCAGTCAGGTTTAAAAAAAATAACAACAATAAATTGTAAGTATAGTGTGTATGTTGTAATGAATACATTATTTAAAGGTATACAGTAATACTTGCCCTCTTTTGAACTCAGGTTTAAACTAATCTGAACTAATCGGATTCTTTCTTAAACCAGGTGATTGGCTTCAGCTACATGTAGTTTCTGTATTTTACCTCTGGGTGGCTGGGTTTTCTCTGGGTTCTCTGGTTCTCTCTTATCAACCAAAACATACAGGATTATATTGATTTTTTACTCCAATGAATTTGAGTGTGAATAGTTGTCTCTATAGGTGGCCCTTTGCTGGACCGGTGAACCTTAACATGCCCTGTGACTAATGGGATTTACTTAGGCCTCACCTCACCTGATCGTGCTGTAGACAATAGAATTTGGGAAAGAGGCATAATAATTGTTTTAAAATATTAGTTTATATGATATGCATTGAAAGTCTACCTGGGCTCATACAGTGAGAATGCTTCATATTCTTCATCACAGTAAGAAAAACACCAAACTCCTGGTCTGTCATGTATTGACTTATTGGCTGACACATAGCTGGGCCTACAATGAGCTGACTGTTGCTCTGGGACCAATCTCCACTGATCTCTCACAAACACACATCAGAAGCACACGTGATGCACTGCTCACAGTGCTCTCAGGTAAATTCAATCACTTCACATACTCACCCTGCTGCATCTTGATGTGCTCCTGTGGGTGTCACAGGAATGCATATAGGATAGTTTCACATAGGTTTACAGTTGGAAGCCAGGAGGGCCACAAACCAGGCATTTTGTTACCTCTGCACATTTCTGATGCCTGAACTGACATGATCCTGAGCTTTGATTACTGGAAACATCTCCTCAGCAAAAAGGCAGCAGACTCAGATGTCTCCTTATCCAGAATGTCTCACAGCACCGACTGGCTAATGGGTAAACTAAGATGTCACAGATGCTAGTTTAAGTGGGCCTGGGTGTAAGATTGTGTCCCTGAAAAGGCCTGTGGGTGTGCTCGGCAGTGTTAGTATTAGACTGTGTCGTTTCCGCAGCAACTAACCACAAGCTTATGAGCCTCCACACCTTCGTTGTGAATTCAGTGCAGTACGTTTTACAGACCTGATGATGAGGTCATAGGTCCCCAAAGGATTCAAGTCTATGAGCAAGAGATAAATGTGTCACAACTTGCTTTGTACATGACTAAACCCTCTTGTTGCCAGAAGATAGAAACCTGCTACACCAGTGGTTAGGTAGTGTAAAGAATGAAGGACATCTCCACCTGTATAAAAGAATGGAATAAAAAAATGGAATTAAAAAAAAGTTCTTATAGTTTAAACTTAACAGTTAAATAACTTGTAGACCTTTACCAAGGTGATTTATCAACAGAAGTATTTTTTTGACAATTGTTTTTTTTACTGAAATAAATAAGGATTATATCAAAAAGAGCAGAGCAAAAACTAAACTTTTTGTCAAACCTGATGCTTAAATATTTGATAAAAAAACGATCAGTCATGATAGTAGTTTATCATTTACTGTAGTCCAAGATGACAATGTACTGCATTCATAGATTTTTAAATAAGGAATGTAAATAATTAGTGGAGTTTTCTTCAGTGTAGCTCTACAGAGCTGCATCCACACATTGATGTGAACACCCAGTCTACAAATGACCGACGAGTACTTTATCCCCTAATCAGAAATAATGTGTCTATTTAACCAGACATTAAAGCACCAGGGCGGTGAGTAATGATCATTTTCATAGTGAATTATCAGACAATTCTCTGTGCAGCCATCAGTGAACATCATGCAGCACTATTTTTAAATTATTTTAAATTATTTTAATAATTTTAACCACAGGACCATGCAAACGTTATTGTATCAGTGAGTTTCAGCGGCCTATAGGATGTCATGCTTTGGTGTTGATCTGTATTGATTCAACAGCAATGGTTAATACGCAGAATACAAAATCAATGTGGTCGAGAAAAACCTGAAAATACAGTTTTGACTGCAAGGCTTTGTGTAGGTTTAACACTGCCACAAGGTTTGAGATCATCAGCTGTAACTACTGAAGATGCCTTTTTGGTAATGCTGCTGTTAATGCTGCCTAGCATTTTACATTTACTTCCAGTTGTCCTGTCTGTCTGTTTCCTGTTCCTGTTGTCTGCTGTGTGGGGTTATTCAGTGTCATCACATTCACCTGTGTCTTTGTGATTAGTCTAACTCCTGTCACCTGGTCCCCTTTGTATATATACACCTCTCTCCCTCACTTTGTCCTGTTGGATCATTGTATCTGTCTGTTGTGTGTTTCTGGTCAAGTCTGTTCCTGTGCTCAGCGCATGCTTCAAGTTTCTAGTTTGTGCTTAATAGTTCATGCCTCGTCTGGTTTATGCCTTGTTCCTGGTCTTGTGAAGAAGTAAGTTTTCGTTGTTTTGGCTTTGCACTTTCAAATAAACCACCTGCACCAGAAAGAGTCTCTCCAGTACTGCATTTGAATCCTGCCATGTCATTGGCGAATCCTGACACCATAGCCTGGTTTGTGGCAATCAAAATGAACAAACTGACAGGATCGCATTTTTTAAAGAATTATGGACTGTCACGATGTAATGTCACGTTCATAAAAAGAGCTGGGATTAACAGCAGCATCAGGCCATTTCCAATACAAACAGGGGAGCTGCGATTACCTTCAGCTGCTGCTTAAAAGCTGTTTAGCTGTGTTTATAAAAAGCTGAAGCTCTACCAGACTAACTTTAGAAATGGGGGCATGGAATTATAAGGAGTTGGTGAATTTGAATTTCAAACGTCTTGGTGTTTTTGGTCTAAAAAGGCAGTTTAGTGTGCAGGATGGGCAAATCTTAGTAAAGTTACTTTTTAGTTGAGTTGTCCTGACAGCAGAGGGTGCAGAGCATGGCACAATTGTGTTTGCTAGTGTATTTTCACACATTCACAGAAGGGGGGTGTGATGAGAGATAGTGGCGGAACAAGGAGTGGGAACAATAACAGTTCCCTGTTCAGTGATTTAAATACTACAGCAGGGCGTTCTTCAGAGGAGAAGACCACAAACACATGAAATAAACACAGCTATTTAATATTGTATGTGATGCTGAGTCTGCTGTTGATTATTTTACTCCATGCACTTTTCATCTTCTCCACAGTACTAACAAAGTTGAAGGATACACTTACAATTCAAGCTATTCACATTATGATCTGGGCGTCTTTCCACATCCTCTCATTTTCCTCCTGCCCTGAAAATTCACCCTCTCTGCACTTCCCTCGTACATGAAAGACAGTCAGGGGTAAGAGGAGGAGAGCGTCAGGAGGCTGCAGGCAGCCACTAGCCACCCAGAGGATGGATGAGGGAGAGTTAAATGAAATTTCCAACACATTAGGCACATTCTGGTACCCAGTGCCTGCTGTGGAGAGGAGTGGGAGACTGCAGGCCAATGATAGCTTTTTATCATTAAGGAGAATTGATCTAGTTGCAGAGGATTCCCCAGGAGATATAAAATACAGGTTCTTAGGTTGATGAAGAATAATCTGTCCACACAGAGGGGCGATGAAGGATTCCCACCAATCACATCTCACAGAGTCACGTCCCGAGCGAACCCAGCTGTCGGCATCGTCTCTCAAGGACATGAAGAGAGTGTGTGCGAGTACGTGTATGTGTGTGCTCTGCTGCAGAGCCGGACAAAGAAGTTACATTAGCACTGACGCCAGATACAGACAAAGCAATATAAGCTGGACAGATGGAGACAGGCTTCCATGGGCAGTTTGTGCCGTTACCATTAATCACCTCAGAAACGTGGACGCCCACCAGAACACAAATGTGACGGAAACTGCTCCAACCTCTCTTCCATCTACTGTCTGTTCATGAGGGAAACACATGTACACAGAGCAGGTCATGAAGGTGGAGAGCACAGAGAGTGGGGTTGACGGCTTAGTGTCTCCTGCTGCAGCAGGAGATGAATGTGAATGTTTATCCATAAGAGAATATGGCAACAGCTTCAGGAAGAGAGAGAAATAAAATTCAAATACAGTAGTCACATTGTACCTCGACCACACAAATATTTTACAGATTTACTGCCTCAGGTGTTTACCAAATAAAGGTTAGCAGGGCAGAAAAGTGACACCATTACGGTAAGAAAGCTCTCATGTAAACGGGATACAAGGACCAGTATCCAAGTATGAAATAAAAAAAAAAGAAGTAAGGAAATCTGAAAGGCACCACACTGGTAATCAGGTAACAGACAGTACTGAGGGATAAAAAAGGAGAGAGAGATTTGATTTGCGTTAGACAGACAGTGTAGGCGTGAGGAAAGATAAACCACATACACATGGAC
>NC_024318.1:12674656-12724192 GCF_000523025.1 Cynoglossus semilaevis | reverse complement strand
ATGGACTGAGAGAGAAGAACAGAGGTGAAGGACTTTCTTTGTCTCGCTCCATGTATGTCTCATGACTACAAATTAGCACAAGGATGATTAATCATGACTTGCCCTCTGAAATAATTATTTATCATTTGAAATAATCAGTAATAATCTAATCTAATAATGGCTTAGTTACACGTTGTCATTCTCATAAACACAACAAATATTTAACGGTGTACAAAGTTTTTTTTTAACACACGAAGTTGAATACCCAAGATTTTACTTTATAGTACATTTCAATTAATTCAACAATTAATTTTGGATTACAACGATGGATCACCCAAAGACGTCACTCTTTTTCCAAGCTTTAATATCAGTTTTTCCTTTATTTGACATTATAAATATAGTTTTCCACAGATTTCCCTATAAAATAATATTCCAAAAAACTATTTTCACAAATAAAAGCTTTTTATAAACACTTCACGCCTGGCTATTATAGGGTTAACTATCCTTCTATATGCATGCATGCACGTGGAATTTGACCTTTTATTTTTGGTGGAGGTACAACTCTCCAACCACTAAGGAAGGTAACCACAGATGAGCTGTAGCTGCAGAGTACAAAACACTCTGCTTCAACTGTGAGTCACTAAATCTTCAGTAAAATTCCATTTTATTTTCACTTAGATACAGGTGCCCGAATACAAAATGGACACATTTATTTATTAGTAATGATCAAAGAGACATGTAAGTTTTGTGCTTGCATTTACTTAAAGGCAAGATGAAAGTCTAGAGTATAATAGTGACAGAATGTCAAAAAAATGCAGCAACAAATAACCTAGTAGAAGAAAAAAGGGAAGTAAGATCAACATACACTCTACATTAAAACAAAAACAGAGTCACTTCACATCTAATAGATTCTTATTCTCTTTATCCTTACGCTGGCAGTGTTGTGTTGTTGCATGTGTCGTCTGAGTAAAGGAAGTAGTTTCTTACAACAGCCTGCTGCAGAGTAAACACGCCTCTGGATGACAGGTGTCTGCACCTTACACACTGTGTCTCAGTGGGTCGAGTCAAACGACAGTATTAATCCAGGCTTTTCAACCAACTCACCAAACATCCAGTCTAGTGACTCAAAAACACTGCAGCTCAGCTTTAACAATGACTTAAGCCTGAACATAAATCAACGTTCCTATCATGTGTTTCAACTATGTGCTCCTGCTGCATCTCTCAGTCACTGCTGTCTTTTCCTACTGTAGTTCAGTGTCTCAACCCCTCTTATTGGTAGTTATTGGTAGTAGTGAAGTAGATTGACAGTGTCAGCAGTTTGAAGGTACTTTAACGTCAGGGATGTAGAGGCCTACAGTGACCAATGCTACTGTCTTGGATTTGTTGTGTGTTAATAGTGTAAAACGTCAGCTGGCAATATTAACCAAGCAGAAATTTAACATGTTTTTATCTCTGTATTTTTTAAGCTTGTCGGCTCAAGCGATATTGTTTGCATCAAATGAAGTGATGTAGGACACAGGAGTGTATATTTTTACATCAGTGTTATGCTCAGCAAACCACAGCTGTTTGCATCTCTTTCTCTGTTTGGAATTTAAAATAAGAAGTGCTCTGAAATGTGTTTTGAGGTGAGAACAGATGTTCTGTATATGAGATACAACTACAACTTCAAAAGTCAAAATGCAAAATGACCAAGAAACAGAAACTTGACTTTTTATGACTGGCAGATGTTGAAAACTACAAAGGGAAGCTAAAGGTCATGTCAATCCTCCACAAGAAATATTTGATATTTTTCACTATTTTGATTCAAAGGTAATGTGAAATTCAGAAGCCTTTCTTAGGTTAATCAATAATTTAAGAATAGAAGAGGAAGTGCCCCAGCACCTGCCTGTGCATCACTGTATAACATCTATTCTGAGGAGCTGCCTGAATAGAAGCAGGTGAAGAGAGCAGAGAAGTGCAGTGGGCTGGCAGAGTCTACTTAGTGAATGTCTGAGAAATGTCCTGTACCATCCTGATAGATGAAGACTGTCCTCCTGAAAAACACAGCCCATGAAGCCTAATACAGCCCCATTTTATATTTTATTCTTACTCATCAACCAGGACTTAGAGACATGACAATAGATATTGGATGACAAAATTAAAACGTCAACCTTTTACAATATGCTTTAATTTTGAAGGTGATGCAAAATACATTATTTTTACTGTAAGATCCCAGTTCTCTGAGTTTTAATGGGGTATTTTGTGTGTATACGTGTATGATCAAAAATACATATCACTTTATTTTCAAGCCACTCAATTTCATCCAAAAAATGCAATACCTTTAGTCAAACCAGTTTGGTTTCTCCTAAGAAGTACAGCCCTGACAAATGGCCATGAAATCTGAATACATACAGTAGCTAGCCTCACTTGAACCAGATTATGCTTTTAGACAATGGGTCTGTTGCTCTGAATGCCAACAATAGCTGTCTCCATGGAAATGCATTCTCCAAGTCTCCTCTCCACCATTTACATCACACTAATTACAGAAATAACAGAGAAGTGGAAGTGATGAGTATCTATATTCTAGGAATAGAAAGGTCTGATATCTGAAGGTCTTTTCTTTATTTGGATTAAAGGCCTGCACGAGTACATACACGGACAAGATATAATGTGAACACAGCATGGTCATCGCTAACCTTCTCTTGCAAAGGGTCATGGGACTCGACAGCCCAGTGCCTTCTGACCTCCATCTGAGAGGTGGAGACCAACCTGCGTTTCAGAGGTTAACAACAGGGTTTCTTTCTCAATGCGACAACAAAGGAAGCATGTGCACGGACACTCACATCTACAAAATAAATTTACATCTATTAATGGCTAACACAACCAGGCCAGACCTGTTATACAACAAAAAACTGGACTACTACAGAGGCCCGTAGAAAGGTGGTGTACATTTCAGTCATTTTAATCTGAGGATTAGTCCAATGACCAAAACCGTGTCTGAAACAAAGATTTTAATTTGTGCGTAAATTCACTGTTGAGGAGTAAAATAGTCAACACATAAGAAAAGAAAAACCCAAATGACATTAACTTAAATGAAATGCACACGTTTGATGGTCTCAAACGGCAGCTGTGCCTCGTAGATGAGCCTGGACAAACAGCATGGCGTTAACTCAACGACCGAGAACAATTACAGCTGTCAGATTTCATTAGAAAATCCACTCACTTTTAATGAGTCACCGTCATCTTGTTCAAACATTAACACCAAGTGCTCCGGTTGTTGCCATTAAATACCTCGTCCGAATTTAATGACATAACACGAATGCCAGTGAAATGTTTGGCGCTCTCTGATCCCAACAAAAAAAAAAAAAATTAAAGAAATGTGTCACGCTGTCACACCAGAGATCTCATCAAGTGTGGATTAAAGAGCTAGAGCTATTTACAAAAGCAATTTATTTACTGGAGGTGCCTTTGGGCAAAACTGAGATTGTATCTCTCGCACATTGTCTCCACTAAATCTTTACTGACACACATACGGGAAGACAGACCAAGGCTTGTACATAGTGAAATGAATGACCCAGGCTGAGTGTTCCGCTGTCATGATTCAGACTTGTTCTGGGTCAAACAGAACGACTACGACTAAGGTAATCAATGCAACATCAAGCACAAATCCTGCTTCACATAGTTAAAATCCAAACCTGAATGTGTGAGCAATCCTCAAATACAGGGCACACATGCACAATGTCACTTAAGAGAGTGTCTGGTCAGGTTCTCTAGTCCATAGAGAAAATACCTATAAGATGACAGGTTGTTTTTTACTGGGGCTCCAACCAGCTGAGGCAGCAAAAAAGAAAAGCCTTAGCAGTCATAGTTGACCCTTCCTGCCACTTGTCATGGTCGGTGGACGACCCCATTGCTTTCTATAGCAGTGATGTGTATGCCGTGGCTCCAGCCATTGATCCACTTGCGCTGATACACGGAGTTAATTAAAAGAAACAAGACTCAAAGCTCAGAGCTGTGATTCATTTAAACCTGGCAGTTAAGCACTCAGCAGAGACTTGCCTCCTTTCAAGAGGAAAATTAGAAAGTATAAGTAGACGGTGCATAACAGAGCAAAAATACATGCACACAAATTACACACACAAAAATATACACTTGTTGTGGCCCGAGGCATGTTTGTCCCGTCTTCTGGTTCATTTAATCATTATAAATAAGACAATGGGACTTGAGGGCTTAGAGTCCACTGTTGGTCAAAGATATGTTTCCCCCTCATCCCCCCAATAGTGAATCACCACTGTGTCTTCCATGGCTCTGCTACAATCTAGGTAATTACAGTGCAAAATATTGGCGGCCAGGCCGAAACAGAGAGTCCTGTTTTCTCGGGCTCATTGACTCCCTCAGATGTGCTCAGAGTCTGATCAATTCTGGTTAAGGTGCAGTCCTTGACTTCAGCTGGTGTAATGAGGCAGCCACAAGCATCATTCAGAAAATACTGACGGCTCCATTTCGGAAGGCTGATATTGGACAGGTTGAAGGAAAACAAAACAGAATTGTGAACTCTTATGAGTCAGCATAAACAGGCCTTGAAGCGTCTGGATAACAGCAATTCTTGAAGTATGTGTGGTTTGTGGGTGGCAGCCTTCCTGTGCTCTGTCAAGACCATTTCTTTGATCGTCTGCCAGGCAGCCAAGTGTTTCCGTCTGCCCTCAGAGAATTCTGGTACTGCAGCTCTGCACCTTTACATCTTCAGTGAACATGAAAATGTCCACACACCCCTTTTAAAATAACATCATATCTGGAATTTTTTAAATATATTTCTGTCCATTTTTATACAAACAAACAATCTTAGAAAACAAAGCATGATTTGCTTTGGGGCTGCCTTCAGTTGGAACTTGCACTAGAAAAAGGAAATTGTTGCCAGCTACAAAATCATTTATTTCACAAACCACAAACTTCACCATAACACAAATATTAGTCTATGATGTGTAAACCAGCCATTTGAATTATAGGTCAAATAAAAATATACTTTTGAGTTGAGATGATAAATGACACATTTGGACATTTGTTTTTAAAGCAGTAGGCAGCCTGTTTGGCATCTAACCGCCTTATACAAATCTCACCACAGTGAACTCCACACAAGGATGATGTCACAGCTCTCCTTACATCCTGTTTAACCATGACCAGTAAAGCCCTCATTTCCCTGGAAACCTACAACACAGTGAATTTTTCTTTCACTACACAGATAAACACTGAAATGAAGGCTGACTTCTTTCAGCAGAGCACTGCCCCCATCTGTCCTCTGCATCGCACGGATCAACCCCTCAGGGGAGACACCAGGTCCAATTTTCTCAAATCAGTGTGACCAAAACAGTGTAACGAACGTGAAAATGTGAAGCTCTGTTGTCATTAACCCCATGCATCGATCTAGCAGGAACCAAGGGAATACTCATGAGCTTGTGTGTGAGGGGGTGTCCAACCGATTAGAAGGATAACGGCCAAGTTTAAGGTTGCAAAAGTGTTTTTTGAAGTATTGTGCAAATTTAGTCTCCTTCACACAGATTGAAACTGAATATATCAGAGCTTAAGCAGATTTGTTTGACCAGCGGGGATGTCTAAAGAGATCTATTTTTGCACTGCAAATAGGTAATCCTGCCATTTGCTTCAACTGGTTTAAGTAAGAAAACAAGAGCTTCAAATGTTTTTGTCAACGTCTTAACATGTAAACACTTATGTTATGAATTTGGACGGTGCTAAATATTTGAGTGTGATTGAAGCAAAAATGGGTGGAAGCAGTCTTAAATGTCAGTACCCTGGTGGTTGCAGGCACGGTCTGTTTATACACTATTAAGCTTCTGTGAGTCAATTTTCCAGGAAAAGAATAATTGCTTAAAATGTTAAAACTGGAGGTTGTGTTTTTTGAGATTACCACAATTTCTTATATCCATCATAACACACCCCACTCCACATTTAATTGACTACTATTAGTTGCCATTTGGGGCAAAAAATCTATTAATCAAACCCTGAAGCTGACCTAGGTAGCATCATTACATCAGCAGTAATCTTGTTGCCTCACTTTTACTATTCCATTATTCTTACAATAATGCAATCCATCTTTGTTGAGAGAGGCCTTAAGTAGATGGCCCTTGGACTTGCTCTTAAGAAGAAGAGAATATTTTCTGTATTTGTCTCTATAGTTAGGAGGCAAATTCACCAGACTCTCTTGCTGAACAGATGTAGCACTAAAGTATCTGAAAATGGCATGATTCAGGTTTGAATGTATGGCAAACTACCAGAATCACTATCAGCAATTACTGGCAAAATGACTCAGCTGTGAGGAGGACTTGTGTGTGTTTATGAGGGGGCGGTTAAATATTTTAGAAGATCCAGCCTTTGATGCAATAACTATTTCAAGATGATTTTTGGAGAAACTGATGGCATCAGAAAAAAAACACTGAAACACTATAACTGAGAAGAGGTCTTAAAAATATTTCTGTTTTTCCATGAAATCTGCAATAAAAATTACAATATTTAGGGAATATATATTTAAAGTGAAATATATATCTTCGAGGTTTGTACGTGACCTGTTTAAATGTGTATTTATACAAATTCAAAGAGAAATGTCCTTCAGTCATTTGGCCTCTCTGAACATAAATGATTGCAGATCAACGATAATATCAGACTACATTATGGACAGAGCTACCGAGCCAAATGGGTTCCACCTAATAAAGTGTTATAACAAAAAACACACACATTTGTCACAAATAGGATTGTTAGGGCTGTCTGTTTCCCCTTCCTGCTTTGTCTGCTGGGTGGAGTTAGTGTCATCACACTCACCTGTGTCTCTGATTAGTTTCACTCGTGTCACCTGGTGCCGTGGATTTATATACCTCCCTTTGTCTTTGTGGGATCATTGTTTGAGTCTGTTCATGAAAAGTGTACTGGTTGTTTGTGTCAGTTTGTCTGTGTTGTGCCAGGTTTTGGAGTATGGAGTTAATGCCTTGCGAACTTGTGAGTTTGTGTTCTTTTGCAATTTATGATTTTGACTTTTTTGAATAAACTACTCATCCAGTGTTGTTCAGTTTTTATATATATATATATATATAAAAATATTCAGTTTGAAGTACGCCCAATGCTGAGGGAATCCTCACATCATAAAACGCTAACATTGCATTCCTCTGCAACACAGGGCACATTCATAGAGTAAGGGGGAGTTCCAATTAACAGCCACAGCATGTGAGAGAATGACCAGTTTCTTCTGAGCAGCTCTTGTCCTGCCCTGATATGATTCTTTTGTGCTTTTCACTGCACAATTTTATTACCATGTAATTGTGGGAACTGTCCAATTCCAAAAAGTCTTGTTTTCAATTCAATAAAGCAGCACAATGTAGATAAGCAAGTTTGGGATTTTCAAATTAAGAATCTGTTAACGTGTTGACAGAAGCCTTTTCCTACACATAATAATCAGATAATGGTTTTCATTTTTTATAAAATACAAACTAGATCTAATCTCAACTTTCCCAGACATGTTTTTCCTCTGAGATGTTGAAAGGGTAGCCTTACATCTAAATGAGAGGGTCTTACCTCTGAGTGGGAGGCTCTGTACAGAGGAAATGGCAGAAAATTATGAGGCAAATTAAAAATAATTTGCACAATGGCAAAATACAAATGAGCTGTGTGGTGGGTGTCCATGCACCCACCACACAAAGTATTTACTGTTCTTTGTGCCTGACAAAGATTTGGGTGATTGCATTTTCCAAAATAGTGCAATATTTCAAAAAAAGAGTTAGTTGTGCAAATTAAAAGGGCTCTTTATTAATCAAAAGCCTGAACATTTTCATCATATTTTTGGTAAGTAAGGCATGACTGGCCGTGCACAAGCTAAATCTTCCCAGTCTGAAATTTACAGTTATTTGAACCTGCATTGTAGCAGATTTATTTGGCTGTCAGCCTGTTACAATACCAAACCCCAACCTCACATCTAATGGCATGAGTGCCCTGGCTGCTGATGACCTTCAGGTTTCAGCAGCAATTTCACCTGCCCTCCTGGCAGAGGACAGCATCAGCTCAATGTCCCAGAAATGAGAGGGGGTAACCAAGCGTTGCAGCCATCCATCAACACATTACACTCATCGGAGTGGTTTATTGTCCTTTGCAAATTTGACTGAAGACATGCTGGGCCACAGAGAAACACAGGAAGCTGCTAATTAGTCCATGCTGGACAGTAGAGGCCCAGCAGCCATTTACATTTAAAGGTCTAAAGTACTAATAGGAAATTGTCCAACACAAAAGACTCCTCCATGGTAACGCCACCGTATTTCCATGACAAAAAGCCAAGTACTGATGATGGGGTCTCTTAATTGAAGTACCAAGATAAAAACGGCCTATTTTAAAAACGGGCAGAGACTGAAGGACACGACAGAAAGTGGAACACGGTCTTCAGTAAATGTTAATTGAAAATTTTTCACCTTTCCAAGAAAGTCCTTTTTCACCACAGGGCAAACAGCTGGTGAGCGTGAGAAGGTTTATTGTGCTGAGCAGGTGCTGTAGTGAGATGCTCTCCGACAGCTCAGGGAAATTAGTTGAGGAAAGCACATGGGAAAAGACTGCACGTGCTAGCATATGTCATAAGGTATAAAAATGGAAAGGAAGAGGAAGGTTATGTCTCTCCATGTGTATAAAAATGCACAAAAAATTGTGAATCATATAGTGACTAAATTCAGAACTGTGGAGGGGGCCTGGGTAGCAGGTAAAAAAAGTCTAAAATGTTGTAAAGGACTGATTGCGTTTTGTGTATGAAGGCCAACAAATGTAAAATAATGATTTCATAATAATATGATAATGATTTTGTAATAACGTATTTCTCACATTGCATACCAGCTCAAGATGAAAGTCACACATTTTACATGTCAACCTCATCCTGGCATACAGTAAGGGGATGTGAGTTTTAGTCAGAGCGAAATGGAACAGAAAATGATGTTGAACTAGTCAGTGTTTGTGAAAAGACAGTAGAGCTGGATCTTTGAATTCACCAGTCTATCTGTGTTTCCCATCTCACATATGGTCATGAGCCGTCAACCATGATGAAAATGGATGAAACTGTGAGCAGAAATGGCTGAAATGAGTTTTCACTGCGGGGTAGCTGAGCTTAGTATTAAACATAAGCTAAGGAGCTCTGACACCAGGGAAGGACTCAGAGAAGACATCCTCTACAGCTGGTAAGTGATACAGACATGTGGTCAAGATGTCTTTCGAGATGCTTCCCTTGGAAGACATTTCATGCATGACCATGGCATGCTGGAGAAATCACACCTCCCTGTTGTCATTCTCTAAGGAATTGTCCCACAGGGATTGGTGGGAGAAGCGGTGTTTGCCTCCTTGCTGAAAATGTTGCCTGTGGTTTTATCAAAGAATAAACCTCAGCTGATACTGCAGACTAGACTCCTCTTACAATGACATCCCATAGACTGTAAGGCCCTGCAACACAGGGATTACTACAATTGAGACATTGGCATTGACACCTCAAGATGCTGTATGATGATGTACTAAAACCAAATGTTTAATATTAATAATGAAAACTAAACCAATGACACAGGACAGGTTCATTTCACCTAAAATCAAATCTGATGGATGAGATTAATATCACTCTCATAAGATGAAAAGAGGTACTGGTGCTGGTTCAACAGTTACAAGGAGGCCGTTTGGATAATGTAAGGCATGTTTTACACAAAATGTGGGAAACTGTATTTTGTAAGTTTGAAAAGTTCTGTTAGGCAACTGGAACATGTATTTAGTAAATTAGAGCTCATCACCGTTACAGTCTCAACACCTTTACACTCATGTAAGATGCAAAATTCTTGTTAAGTACTTTCGTAAGATGACAAAAGTACAAAAAGGTCACAAAAGTAAAGTGAAATGCCCAGAAGAGACCGAAAATGATTCACCCCAAGTCATCAAGATGGTAATAGGTAAGAGCTGCAAATGGCTCCAATTTACATAAAAGGCATTTTTTTACAATAAAGGTCTCATTTTGCCATGTGTTCATTATCAAGTAACAAAAACTCCTACAGTAGGAATTTTAGTAATACTGCAAAGAAATATCAGCACACAGACATACACCTATACTTACACTATATGTACAGCACAGTAAATACATATATACTGCATACAGTACAGTAGTACAGTAGTAATTAGTATAGTCTAATTAGATCCATTTTACTTAACTTAACGATTAGTGGGAGGGTAAAGGATCAAACCAGTGATCTTTCTGGAGTATGGTGGCAGCAGTAACCACCTCCATACCATTTGGTCTGTTTGTATCACATGCGATGTCAACCTGTCAAATTGACATTTCTTCCACTGATCCTTTGCACAAATAACATTTGAAAGCAAACAGCTTTGGTAATGGGACACACTGCACATCCATCAACATAGAAACAACAAAGCCTAATTTCTAGGAAACCAATCACAACAGCAACTTTAAAACAAATCAGAGTCACAGGTTGTGAATAGGTTGGATCAGTTTTGAACTGATATTAATTTTAAGAAAGACCAGGTGCAGGCGTTCTTTAATCTTAAGAAAGACCAGGTGCAGGCGTTCTTTTATTTCCTGTTTATTTCTCCAATGGCTTTTTATCTGAATTACACAAGTCAGTATTCTACCTAATAAAAGATTATTTCAACATTACTGGGAATAGAACAATTTCACTAAAGCTGACCTACATGGAAATATTGTATTGTTCTGAGAGTCTCTGAAGTAAATATGAGTCAGTGTGACATCGGACAACAAATCAATATTTCATTAAAACCATCAATAGCAGCGAAATAGCAGAGAAATTTATAGCAAAAACTCCCATGAGAGGCTTTTCTTACTTGTGATATTCACAGTTGTTGTTTGATATTATTTTACACAATGTTCACTGTAAATAATCTTAGTGGCATTAAGACTGAAGCACATCATAAATCAGTTCACTCATAGTATATCTAGTGCGGTTGTGTATGACTGCACCCAACTGGTCAATACTGCATGCTAATACTAGCATGATATACAGTCTAAAAGGAAAACATAGGCTACAAATAATCATTTTTGTCATTGATTGAAATTCTATCGCATCACTCTGCCTCATATAACCTTGCATAAGGAATCCCTGAAGAAAACCCAAATCAATTTTCTTAAAGAAAACCCTTCTTGATTGCACTATATGTCCATTAAAACTATCTTTGTGTGCAGAGCCTGAGCCAATCATGTGAAAAGATGGAAAAGAACAGCTGTGCTGAGCAAAGATTATTAAGATTTCTATCTGGCAAAAGTATCAAGCACATCTGATGGAATTGAAGGGACAGACTTGCAGGTCATCACCATGAACCTCTATTGTCATAAACAATCAGTCTGGCTCCCACATATGAATGCCATCACCTACAATCCACAGAGTAGAATTCACCACACCTGTCAATCATCACATCTCAGGTTGAAGGTGAAATCATTAAGGCAGAACTGCATCCATTTAAAAAAAACTATTTGTCTTTCCCTCTTCACGCAGGTATGCAAGGAGTTGCAAGTTCTCAGAAAGTAAAGGATCTTTACTCACATTTAACTGTTAGCAGGTAAATGTGAGTATTGATCCTTCAAGGGGCATTTTCCTTTGGATACTTTGGTCTTTTTCAGATTCAGAGGGAAGTCAAGGTTACAAACCTGCTTCTTTGCCTTGTCCTAAATACTGAATCAATGTTTAAAGGAATTAAAATCCCACACCTTTTAAATTCGAAACATTTGTCTCACAAACTCTAGACTTACCCTGACAATAAAATGTGAGATTGTGAATGCTTGCCCTTTTGGTTTTTTTTATAAGTAATATATTTATAAAAGCGGCTGTGCAGAGAGGTTTATCTATCAATCAATCAATCAATCAGCCAACCATCTTATCACCTTCAGCAGGCAGCAGCCCCAAGCAGCAGACACTTTTATCACACTAATCCGGGTAACTTCAATGGTGAGCCTGTCAAAGCAGCAGGGATAAATTAGTTTACGCCAACGCTAATTGGATTTAAAGCCGGGAGTGGGCTATGAACTCCTGGCCTCGAACACTGAAGTGAACAACTTCTGTGTCTACAACCAACATGATCAACAGCATTAAGGCAATTGTGGTTGATTGGTCACTTCAGTAGCATTGTGCGGTCTGTCAGGTCTGTCAGTCACTTTATGGCTCTGTGATCATCAAACTTACCATTGAGACCAGGACAACTGATAAAAATTTGTCTGCCTCTGGGATTTCTGCAGCTGCTTAGCAAAATCATATGGGACACTTTAAAACATCATGTACCGTAACTGCTACTACTGTCTGTTTACCCAGAGCTTTGAAGTCCACCCCATGTCTTTTTTAAATGTGTACTGTGCAAAGTAGATCTGTGCAGATTATGAATCATACAGGGACACACATTAAAAACACCTGGACTATAAGTAGTCCTTTGGAGTCACTGTTTTACATGAACTATGTTAGCTGGACTTAAAATACTTGTTAATAATTTATACAGAGATGACTTAAATAGCCAAATATCATATGACACCTGGCTATTGCAGATAAGATTCAAGACATTCCCGCATGCCATTGATTTCTTGGCCACGCTTGACTGTGCACATGTTACTACTGCCCCTCAGGTCTATTTAGCCAGTGGTACCAAAATCAACACGTGATTGCCACATGTTGATTTTGGAGCTTGGAGCATCTAGATCAAACAATGACGCTCTCTGCACTCAAATAACAGCATAACAGGATCCAAACCACGTAAAGTGTAAATGTGATCGTCATTTTTAAAACAAGCGTTGTATGCTAAACACAAACCTATGGAAATTACAAGTATCATTCCACTATTCTTTATCACCTACTATGTCTAACTGTATTCTTACTATTTATTATTGTTTATTACTATTTATTGATTGTTGTTCGACTGACTCAAATTGTAAGTCACTTTGGATAAAAGTGTCTGCTAAATGTGTTGTAATAAAAAATTAAAATCAGATCAGAATTGGCTATAAACTATTTGCCATCGTCTGCATGAAGATCGTTTTCTTCCAGCTTTTATATAGGCATATGTTATATGAAAGAACAAGATCGGAACCTAAAGCCAAAAATCAGGACACTGGTAGTCACTGCTGTCCTTTACTTGTCCTGAGTTCACAGTGAAGTCAATTATTTTTGTTGGACTCCAATAAAAATGAATCACTTTGCTCGCTCCGTGGATCCCACTTCAGTGTGTAATTCAAAAACCATCTACAGGAGCAGATTATTCACAATGACTCAACTCTTCTGCCACAATTCAAGACGTGGCTTTAAATATGACAGCTGACTCAACAAGCCTCTGGTGCAGGTTAAACGAGTGTCTCCAGAGCCCACAGTCTGCTTTGGAACCCTCGGGAGACGACCCACCACAGCTGCAAGTCTGTGTACAGCTTGAAAACAGGACTCCAGACAACATATTTGTGTCTTTGGACAAAACATGTCCTTCTGAGCATATGCAAAATAACAAACACTGAGTTGAGAGTACGTGTCCTACTGCAGTATTAAAGACCAAAGACTAGAAATGGAGTTGCCACACTGCAGTGAGGGACTTAACCAATGAGTAAAGACTTGGCTGTCACATAGTAACGATGCAGCAATGGAGGCTGCAGCAGCAGTGCGATGCATTTAGAGACAATATGACAGAGAAAAAAGGACTCAATCAAAATTCAAAAAGGCCAAATTAACAGAGCTAAAGCTCAAACACTGCCTTATTTATTCAAGCTCCCTTCAGTTTGGCCAGGAGTACTATTTTGTCAAAAGTCTAATGAATCTCTGGCTTGGTCATATGAGCGTAGCTACTGTTTTTTGTTATCACAGATCACTGTAGGCAAAAGCCACAGGGGACAATTTGGAGAAAAAGTGTCTGTTTTGACAAGCAATTTAAACTCCGTGGTGGCCTGTTTCACAGAGAGGCTGTCAAAGCTATGGTTTTCACAAGGTCAGTTGCCAGTCTGTAGTGTGTTTGCACAGAGGAGGATTAAAAAACAAATACACAACACGAAAAAGAAAACAAGGTGTTGGCAAGAGGAAAGATGTGGAGAGATAGAATGTTAAAGAAGGCAGATCACAGTAGAGACTACAGCAGGTCTTCCTCGGCTGCAGAGGACAGGTCGTTTTGTCCAGGGCTGCAGTCACTTCCTCATTCTTTTCATATTCAGGTCCATCCTGCAGTTGTTGTAAAAAGGCTCAGGGTTTGATCTGCAGAGGCAGGAGCGACATGTGTAATGGCCATAACCACACTTCCGTTAAGCCGCTCGTCTTACTGTTGTGTGCTATTCTAAAAAGGCTGCACACTGCTATGCCGGCAGCGTAATGAAAGAACGCGGATTAGCTTGCAGGAAAACTCAGGATTCCCCCTGAACTAACACACACATTGAATGGGGAAACACCCAGAGGGAGGGAGGGAGGCTGGGAAGGGAGGAGGGAGGGTGAGGAGAAGGAAGGAAAAGAGGGGAGGTACAGGCAGGCAGAAAGGCAAGCAGGCTGGAGACTCTGACATCATCCACATGTAGGTTTTCCATGTTGCTTCAATGTGTGTGTGTGTGTGTGTGTGTGTAGTCCTATTTGTCCATTTCAGAGTAGACCACCTATACCGTTCATTTTTGATTTGTTGAAGGACCAATCCTTGGAATGGCCACAAAGAGCTGCTCCATAAATTATGGGCACTATATTTTCGAAGCTTTCGTTAAAGTAAAGAGTAATCATTTGAATTATTCCATTATAAAATTAGGGATTTTGTTGGTTACAGTACTGTACGAATGAATGGAGGTTGATGCAGTGTCCCTAAAAATACAGCTGTGCAGGAATGACAGTATTTTTTCCTGCCATAGCTATACTTGCAGGTAATTTTTTGGAGAAAATACTACTGTTTTGAGGACACAGTGTCCTTGTGGTTGTTTCCATTATTACAGTACTTGATCGTTTGTGGTTAAGATTAGAACTATTGTCAGAATATAGTCAGGGCAAGGATTAAAACCGGGTGTACATTTGTAATAATTGTGGATTGCTCATAAATTACATTATAATTATAAGTTAGTGTGAAGAGGGAGAGTGTGTGTGTGTGTGTGTGTTGTACAATAGCACAAATGTAGTTTTCATCCTCACTGTAGTGGGCATGAAGCCAGTATCCTGAGTTTTGCTGCTGCAACACACACACATACACACACACACAAACGGGCTGCAGGGAACCAGTGGTCACACACTGTCTATCCACTGTATTGCAGCTGAATAAAACAAACAAACAAGCAAAATCACACCAACCACACGTCCTGAACACAGATATAAAACAGCTATTACTGTTGGTGGGACGTGTACGACGGAGACAGTCCCAGCGATAAGCTGGACCATAAATTGGACCAACAGCTCTAAAATCGCCCCCTGTCACGTTAAGGGGCAGCAGAGATGCTGATAATGAGGTATTAGGACGACGCCGTGTGTGTCTGTGGAGGCTGATACTGTAAACGGCTGGGCAGCGCCGCCGGACTGTTTGTTGATGCGCTCCACAAAAAACTGCATTGTCAAAAACCTACTCGTCCCAGCGTAGGGTACAACACCCATAGTACAGCAGGCTCGGCCACATACCGTGACTCATCCCGCCCGAGCCTCAGCGATACCAACAAAGAGACATGATCGGGAAAAAAATCTTAAGGCTAGTTAGCGCTACTTCCTTAGCCAGAGCAGCCAACACCTCCTTCTCCTCCTCCTCCTGCACTGCTGCTGCTCTCCTTCCTCGTCCAGGCTCCCTCTGCCTGTCCGCTTCTACACCTCCTCCCTGTGCGCACACACACAACCACACACACGTCCCGGGACTTACCGGTCGTATGTGCTGATGATGTCGCTGTGAAGAGACAAGAAGTGCGGGCAGGCTGCTGGCGGCCACCGCTCCGCTGCTCCGGGACAAGAGAAGGACCGATCTGCACACTTTGGCAGCCATCGCTTTAGTGAAAGCTTGCCGGGAAGGAGACTGCTGCGGGCGGACCGAGACGCACCGAAGGGAAGAGGGAGGGTGGTGGGCGGGTTTGCGGGGCTGGACTTCACATGCGGCTGCATACACATGCCCAGTGTTGCACCAGTTATATACGTTAGATCAAAGCCCCTCTTCACCTACACGAACACAGACCTGTGGCATAAAAACACATTATAAACAAATATAATGTTTATAGATACAGCACATCTACCAGACCCCAACAACACATGTTCTGCACTGCAACTGTGGCTATTAGACTGGTGGAAGTTTTACTGCATACTAGCTTTTAGTAACTGGCCTTGTATTAAGCTATGTTTTAGCAAACTTATTTTTTAACTTCCCATTTACCATTTTGCACATATTTTATCATTAATTCCATATATTTTTGGCTAACTTGAAGCTATTTCTTGCTTCTTTGTGGAGGGATGGAGAATTTTTGCTAGTACACCACATGGGCCACTCATACTGTATGGATCACACAGATTGTTATGGTCTGACAACTGTTAGGATTTTAACCAAAAAATACAAATTCTTGAGAAAGATAAATATCTATAATCAAATGTGTATTGTATATGCAGCCTTGTTTGCTTGGTCCAGATTTCTTTAGATCGAGATCTTTAGTGTGTACAGTTTCTCTTGTCTACTCGTACAGCAATACTCCGCTTTGCTTAGTGCTGACTTTGCCTGTAAGATGTTGGGATGTCAGGAAAGACACGGATACAATATATAACTCCCCTCTCTTTTGACTCTTTCTTTAAGCTACATTTTGGCAGGCGTACTGTCACTGATCACATCATCTTGTCCTTTATGCCTCTCCGTGTCTCTAATAGCAGCTTGTCCTTCAGTTATTCCGCTGGCTCTGCCACCCAGACCTACAGTACAGCATATAACATGAAATTTAATTAAAATGATCTTCAATGACATTTAGACTGTATTGACGGCTTTGGCACATAAAAGGATTTGAATGCATTTCCGGGCTCCTGTCCTTAAACGCTGGAACATAAGGGCAAGCAGTTAAGTGTGAGGGGGTTATGTTTTCAACAGAATCACTCAACCACTGCAAATGCAGATAATAGCTGCAGTAATGGCTCTGTTTGGTCAATTATTACCAAGGGAGACTCCCCTTCATGGAATGTAAACTGTTCTCTTTAAACTTTGTCCAAGAAAGTTATATAACACAGTTTATAACACCCATGCTGGTCAAGGGTGAAACTTGATAATAATTTTGGACTAATCATTAATGAAAAATTTAAAATAAAGGTACATATTGTTATTAAATGGTGTAAAAAGACCAAAAAAATTCATATTTGTCTGTCTTTTGTTTGTGAATCCTGGTACTAACATGTCATTATGGCAAAACTCTTTTCATTTCCTCCTGTATTTCTTCAAGTGTGGTGCATCAGGCTGTGTGGGCACCACAATTTATATGCAAATTATCCATCATGGGCAAAGACCCGCTTAAGGCCTCGTGGGGGCATTGATTCTCTGAAGAATCTTTGTACTAAATATTACTCTGCATGGGCTCACGCACACCTTTACACTATCACTGTAACTGTAGCACAGATGACTGTATGTCATTAATTTACAGTTAATGAAAAACAAGGCTGCTTTTCCAAATATTTATTCCTGTCAGCCTTCATTTTGTTGGGGTAACCAGGAAACCATAGGGTTAATCCTCCCTTCCTATTGGTGAATACGCAGTAGCTGGAATTAAAACCTGGAAAGCAATATATGGTCTGTGGTGGAAAAAAATAAACTGAAAATATTCCAATCAAACAATATAAACATTTAGAACAAGCTAGTGTCACAAGTTTCATACAAATATGAATAGTGTGTCTTCATGTCTGCTTAGTTTGAAGGGCACACAGACACCACGAAGCAGAATGGCTGCTGAAATTGGAGTCTGCTCATGTCATTGAGGCTTCACACGAGACATCTTTCTTCATTATTGTAAAACTTGTGGATCAAATTACACCATTGTTACATCCCATACAAAGCAGGTCAGTTGGGACCTGTTCTGTCCACGCAAAAACTGCTGTTGTTGCTGTAAAGTCAGTCCTTACCCGGTGGATTTACACTCTCATAAACCAAACAGTTCAAGGAACGGCAAGTGTGAATACATTGTGAGCTGTTGGACTGTCTTATCTTCTGCTACATTTTTGTGCAATATTAGCAGTTTTATTTTAATCATCTTGCACAGCCATTGTACTTCATAGATTGTCTTTGCATTGCAACACATTGTGCCAAAGGCAAAGAGCTATCTTGTAAAGCGTGCCCTAAACACTAATGAGGAACTGTAGAACAAATGGGGGACATAAGAGTCAGAAAGTGGAAACATGAGGAGGGACCAGACACGTCTGGCATGTTAACGTTTTCATGACTGTTAGCTGATCTCTACAGGCTAACAGGCCAGAAATAGCTCAGACCAGTTCAATTTGCATTTATATGCTGCAAGTCCAGGTTTGGCAGGTGAGGCCAACATTTGTGACAAGTCTACCATTTTCCTCTCATGTGTCACACCTACAGTATAGGGCTGCGTCATTTCTAATATTGCTATCTATGATGCAGCACCATGTGTGTTTTCTGATATGCTTTAAAATGCTTTAAAAGTAGCTGTCTTACCAGCTTAACAAGCTGAACAAGTGTGCTGCATTGGTACAAGAATAATCAAAGTGTTTCAGGGTGTTTGTAAGTAAGATTAATGTCTCTGAGTTACAGAAAATTAAACAACCACCATGGACACCTTACCCATGCTGATATCACTGCCTTGTGGAGCAGTTTGAATTGAATATTTCAATAGTTGGCAATTGCATATATTGTGGGCCTGATAGATTATTTGAATTAATGAACCCTGCACTGGAGGCCTGCAGGCACACCTAGATAGTATTCCTTGTAGGAAAAAAGGCAGGCACAAATTGAGTTAGAGGGTGTATGTGTGTGTTTGTATTATGCATACAGTCTGAATAAACTTAAATAATATCTGATGCAGCGGGTGTGTGTAATACTAATGTGTTCACCATATTCATTCAAACCTTAATATAAAACCCAGAAAAAAAGGCATCCCTGAGTTATGGTTAGAAGAGCTCAGAAACAACATAGAACAAATGCCTGCATTTGACAAAAACACAAACCCAACCAATTACTAACATATTGCTTTTCTTTATTTGAGTCTGATAAATAGAAAATAACATCACCAATAACACCACACTTTTTTGTTGTTCTGCTTTTTTGAAAATTAGGATGGATATAATTGTAATCAAATGTCAGGTTGTGACCCACACCTGAGACGGGCATAATTTTAGTTTGGACTGAGGTGTTTACTCCAGGGTAATTCCTAGAATAAATGTGTGTTGCTCTCTACTATTGTCTGCACTGCAGTTAGTTTCTTCCAGAAATAAACACTTTTTTTCATTGAACTCATGTAAGATTTGGGTAGAGAAACAGGAAGAGAGGAACAAAAGGAGATTTCCTGTTAAGTACAGACATTCATTTTCTAGTGAGTGAATTTCTTTACTGTCTCTGTGTATCTATTGACATTTTAGCTTTATTTTAGTTTAAAATGCCTTATATGTGCTTTTCTGTTTTACCAATAGAGCTGATCTCGATTCTGATTTAATTTAATTATTAAGAACGTAATTTGACCAACATAACATCAACAGTGCTACACAAAAAATATAGACTGATTTTTTTTCTTCTCTTATGGTTGGGCTGCATAGGGCGGAGCAGTAGCAGTAGCCACGCCCCCACGCTGCTGAATGCGGAAGTGTTGTGCTCGCCTCTGCGTTTTATCTGTTTATACAAGGGGGCTGAAGACATTTAGTAAAGCCAAAACGTTGTCTTTCTGGACTGACTGGCGATTCCTTGTCAACAAATGTGAGTAACAGTTTCACTACACTGACATTAGCAGCTGCGTGACTGTCCAGTTTTTTTCTCTGTAACCGCTGTAATTATTTAATTTTCCGTTAGCCTGTTAGCTTCCAAGAGCTGTCACTCATGCAACGTTTCTTGTGACTGCTACATTTGCACTGTTAAACATGTCTCACCAATAGTGATGAATCTTAAACACAGACATGTGTTGCAGCTGCGAAGTATATGTTTTGGTAGCAGACATATAAAAGCTTATACAATGAACAGTATTTACTGAACACGGAGCATAAACATAGTGGTAAAAACAAAGCGTCGGGTCATTTGCATCTGAATGGTAAACTTTGCTTTACAGCAACAAATTGTTACAATAACAGTACATTTGTAACCTTATATTATTAAAACATTACTGTCATCAAATGCAATGATCTTTATCACGGTATTCTTTGGCGCTGACACAAACATCTCCCATAATATTAGTAGATGTAATTACATCATCTTTAGACACTACCTATTTATTTTAGTGCAGGTATTATGACAACGATTTAATTTAATTTGAGTCCACATGAAAACCCCTTCCATCAATGGGGGTTACAAAATGTTAATAATTTTGTTAACGCCATTATCTCAATAATTTTGTCTATATAAATCTCATTATATTAAAATATAACTAACAAAAAACAAATAAAATTACCAACTTCATAAACTAGTAGTTTTTAAATGAGGATACACAAACCCGTAGATGTACTTGACAAGTCCTCCAGACAATACTCAAGATATTTTTTTGTACATCACATCATTTAAGAGAAATCACAACAAAAGCACAGTGCTATGATGTTACAAGCTTTACATAATTATGACACATTATGAACCTTGTAAATGCATAGTTGTCTAAGTTTCCAACTATGTACATCCTAGAAATATGTGATGTCTACAGTGTCTGTACATTTTGTGTCGTAATACAACATGGCTGAACACAGTGTTAAGTTAGCATCACCTTCACAAAGACAGTTTGGAAGAACCACCTTGTCCACAGATCTTTCACCTGCTTTGTTTGCACAGTGGTGCAGTTGATAGCATTTGCAGGCTTGAGAGAACAGCACTAACAGAGGAGGTTGTGTGAGTACACACCTTAAGTAATCTGTGTTCTTTTGTTAAATGTTGTTTAAACCATCTTAAACCCTTACTTAAGAGCACCTTTGCTGTACAAAAAATCCAGTTGGACAGTGTGAGGTGGAAAGTGATGGTGTGAGTCACCTTCATCAAGGACTTGTTTTTCACATCTGTACATGTGTTGCTGATTTATTCTAATAATTATTGGGTAGATGTTTTTTTTTGCTTTCATATACAAACTCTTTTTCAGTGAAATCAAGGTACAAGTTCAGTCCTCCATAAGGAATTCCTCAGTGTTATTAAGCTTCCAAATTGGGAGATTTGAAGACACAGAAGGGAGGAGCTCTGCACAGAAAATATTTTTAGCCTTAATCATGTTGTTTCCAATCACACTCATATACTGTGTTTGTTTTTGTTTGCAACTTGGAAACAGAAAAATCCCAATAGCTACAAACTTGATTCACCAGCATCTGTCAGGTCATCTTAAGCTCCCATTTTTATTTTACCCCGTAGTCTCGTGAGAGCAGGAAAAAAGATAAATAGCTCACAGAAATGACATGTGTACCCACTGTTAGCCTCAGACCTTCCAGTCTGTTTGCACAAGCTGCTGTAAATTCCAACATATGCCTGCTCATCTTTTTTTGCCAAATAATTTTCACAATTAGTGTCTGGATTCCTAATAGGGTATTGACAGGCGGCAGCTTCAGGCATCAGTGGAGTGAGGTCCACCGTCTTGCAGTTTAAATGGGAAATGGTGGATTCTCAGATGCACATACGCCACATCCCCTGTTGATTGTTTAATTGTCTGTCTGTGACACTGATGAATGTACCAAAAGGCTCATTAAAACAAAGCTCTGGAACTTAGCAGCACAGAGGTAATTACTTTTATCCTTGCTTTCTCCTGTTTTTTAATTGACCTGTGTAAATCAACCAGGACATTAATGCTTTTAGTCTCTTCAGTAACTTCAATATATTCTTTGTATGAAGATGAGGTTTGATTTAATTATCAATTTGATTTGTCAGGGTGAGAGTAAGTAAGAACCTCACAGAAGATTGTCCCAGATCCATCGTTTGTTTATTAATTTGTTTTGCATACAGAAACATCATATTTGGCCTCCTAATGGTCAGTTGCATGCTATTTGTTATAGTAATTTAAAGGAGTTTTGGCAACATATCCAATTTCTTTTTCTCACATGTAAACACAAGTTCCTTTGGTTCTGTTTGCAAGGTAAATGTTCAGGAATTGTCTTCTCCTTAACTGTCCCTCTGATCTTCTTGTTTATAATCCTGTCCATCCTGGTTACTCCAGTGAAGATCTCAGCATCTTTATGGTCTCACTACTGTCTCATAGATCTTTACGAGTTGCCAAAGCGTTTCAATAGATACCGTATTTTAGTGTCACTTCCTGTATGGCTGTTGCTGTGTTGGTGCTACAGCTTACCACAGATTTATTAATAGTCCTCTGTGAATAATGAAACCACTGAACATAGTCTGTCTGTTTAATTAATTTACTGTGTTTACAGTTGATTGTGACTGTAATTCACAGCAGATGTAGCCTAATGTGAGTTTAAAACTTTACAGTATCAAATCCTCCCAATTTTTCAAAAATCATTTTACTGGCTAGAAGGAGAATCAAGAACTTTAGGCTTAGAAAGTGTATAAAATTTCCAAGTGAAGGCTCAGAGTAGACAGCAGGTATATGTGCAGGGCTGTAGATGATATGACACACAGTGTATTCTCTCCTTGCTCTGAATGCAGGCAGAAGAGAGTGACCCTCAAAGGTAGTCATATATGCATATTTATTTAAATATTGTCTTAAAAACTGATCAGTCATAATGACAAATATTTATTAAGCCAAATATTGAACCCCTGTAATTGTCCCTAGGGTCATTCTGATCCCAAATGGAACTTTTAGTTGTACTTTTTGCAGCCATGCTTCCATGTAAGCAAGGTCTATTGGCCAACCATTTCAAATAGAGGATGTATTTATGGTAATGGGTTGGACGGAAGTTAGACTGAAAGTGAGACAAAGAATGGATTCACAAACATGAGCTGAATATGCTGTTGTCAACCTTGAAGGAAATTATTTTTTGTTAATGGTTTCTTCCTCAGCTGTGTCTCTTGTACTGCAAATAGTTTTTGTTCACCTGTTATTGTTACTTATAAAATCTACAAATGCATTTTTGTCCTTTTACTTTTATTCATTGTTTGTTATGGTTTTCCCAGAGTTTTTACTTTCATGTTTTCTGAAGTTTATTCAATTGATTGTTTTCTTTACTTTTCTTGACTTAAGTCTGTATGGCTACCAAACTATGTGCAATATACTCTTGTGTGCTAATTATGTCCCTGTTATTGTTCTGCTTTTTAGTCTTTGTGACAGAAAGTTATCCTGTTTTTATCCACAGTGCAGGATGTTCCGCTTGCGGGCGTTGTCTGCTGTTTCACTGGGCCTAGCTCAGCTGTCCCGTCGGTACCACAGTGGTACATCAAGAGGGTCTGGTCAGAGAAGGTTGATGCTTGCAGCTTTGGCAGGAGTGACTGGAGTGTCAGCTTCTACTGGACTCCTCTGGAAGAGGTATGTCCCAGATTTATAATAACACAAGGCTTTGTGCAGTAAGTGTTACACATTTTTTTCATTTGCAGACATAAGAAAAAACAGTAAGTATCAGCTGTGACTAAAACCCTAAGTTTCATCCCATTTTCAGAGTTACATATTGCATGACAGCCTTTTGGTCATATTTCATCTTTTTCCACAATGCTTTATTTTTATGATTTCTAATTCGCTCACATTTCTGCCTGAATTAAATAAAAAACACATTCAGGTCAGGTGTATTTACTCAGCTCCCTCTGTCTCCTATAAACTTTGGCTCATCCCTAAGTCTCCGCACAGCTAAGAGCTGCAAGTTATTTGACAGAAATTACAGAAGGTACTATTGCTGGGTACTGCTTGCCTGCTGAGAACTATAAAATCTTAATTGACTTTTTGTTGGTCCATTGTCTGACCAAATTGCAAGAACACCTCCTGGTGCTGTTCGTGACCAGTCAGACCTGGATAAAGTTTGACAGTAAAGCTAGTATTATCGTTCAGGGTCATCAGTTGGATCCGTGCCCCTGCAGTTATATTGTGAACATTAAAACTAAATTGTAGCCCAAAAGGAAAGGCCCTTTCCCTTTGTCTGTTAATGCTGAGGTGATAGCAGCAGTACATCTCCTACATCAACAAAGTACGTTAACCTAATCAAAGTTAACACAGTCTGTAAAACATGGAATATTTTAAATGTGATTGATGAGAACAATTGGTCTTGGTAACGAGAAACAGAGAAGAGCTTGTCATAGCATGAAGAGTAGAACAATTAAATACTCTTCTGCTCTTCTGCAGATGGTTATGAAAACTAAAAAAAGATAATCAGAGCTGTTGAAGAAGATCTTTGTGAGTGTCCTTCTTCAATTTCTGCCAGTATATCAGAGTTGTCTTCAACTAAACAGGCCAAGATATTAGTCAGTTTTGAGGTCATTTAAACAAGAAGATAATTATATTTCACTACATATATTTTGTGTGAGATTTTTGTTTGGGGTTGTGCCGTGGGGTCAAAAAAGGTTGCAAAAAACACTGCAATAGATGTCATTTGGCAATAACAATAACTTGAAATTTAGTGGATCTGGGTCAGACACAGTGTTAGACAGCAGCAGCTGTGAAACCGTTTGTTTTCAAGCCACAGACGCATGTATTGTAGATAACATTTTATTGTTTATTAATTACCTAAATTGTGATTTTTTTTTTCTATTTGTAAACATTCAAGATGTAGCCCCCGGTGTGTCACATTTTTTATAGTTATCCATTACTAAGGAGGCTCCGATGTAGTTAAGGCAAAAAGGTAAAGAAGCATGTTGACGCTAGAGCTCCATGGGGACATGACGGCTGTGCTGCAGTCACAGAGTGATGGATGATGCCTCTGGGCATTTGAAGCCGATGGGACGAGACTGTTCCAGGTCTTCACCCCGGGCTTCATTTTCCTTGTGTCTCATTAAACTGAATTATTCAGCCTGCTCTAGACAGACCAGCTATCTTTTACTATCATTCCAATTTTCTGTCTCGTCAGAAAAATTTTCAAGTGAGACTTTGACTATTGCACAAATGGCAAAACACCGTGTTGCACATTTTCTCTCCACTGTCCTTTAATGATTTCTTTAAAAAAACGCTTTTCATAAAGAAGTGTGCAATTTCAATAACATGCCTTTTTTTAAAAAAACAGAGCATATGCTGATGCTGGATCCTCTGTTCGACACTCTGAGCAACTGAAGGAAGAGGAAAAGGATTTTTTAACGTCCGAGAGTGACTCCGAGAAATCAGTGGAGACCAGTGGTGGAGACGCAGAAGGGAAGGATGAAGCAGGAGAAGGGAAGAAAAAGAAGCCACGTTCTGGATTCCGTGACCGCAAGGTAATCAATAAATTGTAAACAGCCAGTCGTTCAGACTGCCCCCTATTTATTTCACATTTAGAAGGGTGTTTGAACACCCTCCTAATCAATGCTGAGTATGCAAATGCCAGTGTGTTTTGACAGGATACATTTACACAGACCCCCGAGTTGAGTCAGCAAGAAATTCTGCCATTGTAAATAACAGGAGTGTGTCGCCCATAACATTTAATTAGATGACTACATGCAAAGGGAACAAGGGCTTTGAATGTGTTACCAAAAACACAGGGCTTGTGACTCTGTGTCAATACAAAAAGGAGAAAAGAATAGGAAAGGGTCTCAAATCAATATTTACATTTGTAAATGACGTCACAGTAACCATTGTTCTTTTAAAACATATAGATGGCCTCAGGATTCACAAGAGTTCAAGTCTTCAACTAAAATTCAGCAATCTGTGAACGTTTCCTTAGGTGGACATAATATTGATAACAATCCTACATTTTTCCTTGTCATTAAATTACTGTTTCATCTCATGATGGTGCTTAATATAATAACCAATAAAAACCATCACCTCTTTCCTTAGGTGTTTGTTCTTCACATACACACATGCCGAGGCAAATATTGTTTTGTTTTTTTATCAATTGTTGGCTGTCGGGTGATGATGACCACTCCAAATTGTGTAGTGTAGCCTTAAGTGCCTTTAGTGCTGTTAAAGTTTAATAAAGTTATACTGTCTTAAGCACTTCATGAATAATATCCGTCGATGTATAACATCTCTATTAGTAATACAGACTGTGTGGCAAAAATAATGTACATAATCCATGTATCAATTCAAAGAAATAACAAACCAACTGACCAATACAAAATTGGTCTTTTAATTTAGGTTGATCATAGTTTTGGTGACACCAACATGGTAAAAACACATTGACTTGGTGTAGACTTGAGAAAAACAATTGTTGATGCTCACTAACAGAAAGACAATAAACCAGTGTCAAGAACTGGATGGAGAAGTTCTGTCAATAGCTTCGCTTTTAAAGAGATTCAGACTTGACCAAACGAAAACTGACCGAGTTGTAAAAGAGGCAGTGAACAGCTCAGACCACTCCGAGATTAAAATGTCAGTCAGTAGGGTGCAGTCCAGAAGAAAACATTTTCAGTGTAGTAAAAGAAAAGTAAAAGAGAAGCTGAAGTAGAATAGAAGAAGGTTTGAACATAAATCCCAATTAGTTAGTGTTCAGTCTAGGTATTTTATCATCCATGATAACTTAAAGTCTTTGTATGGTTAACAACTCCAGAAGACCAAAGTCAATGATGGATTTAAGATAATATAATAAGAATCCTTGCTCTGTATAAATGCATCTAAGAAATATTTAAAAGGCTAAAATTCACATATATTCACTCAAGTGTCAGGCAGGCAGCAAGAAAAAAAATGTAGGTTTACTTGTTTAAAATTCAGTGCATTTACCAAACTTGTAGTGATTTACCACTCCAGTGTCAGATGAATAAGAAGCAGTCGGGGAAACAACACACACACAGTTCAGTTGATGTAGTTTGTACACAAGGGGAGAAAGTGTAAACTGTAATGTCAAAAGATTGAACTAAAGTCTCCATCACTTTGGATGATACTGATTTTATTAGGACGTAAATCCTGAGTAAATGAAAGCAACAGGGAGAAATGACAATTTATCTGACTGTTGCATCATTCCATCTCCTCACTTTCACACTTGACTGTCCTGTAACTGCTCTCTCTCATATAGTACACTGCTGCTTCCCCTGGATGTGCAGGTTGTTATCATCCCCAAGGTGATAACATCTAAATAGACTGAAGACACAGTGATGCTGTTTATATTTGGAATGTTTTGTATTGGTGGTTTTACTTCACAACTTTAGGTAATTTTTATATTATTGATCCTGTGTGGTTAATATAACTAGCTCTGCCTTTGCATTTCACTCTATTCTTTTTCACCCACCTGATATTTTTTAAAGGTAAATGTAAAAGGTTAAAAGGTGAATATACCATGGACAACTTCTTTTCCTACTGCTATTAGCCTATTCTAGTCACCACTATCCCTCTTTTACCCTGTACTCACTAATAATTTACTTACCATTCACAAGATGCTATGATAGCAGGTTCTTTTAAATTTTGTTGATGACTTGTATTTGTGTCCGAAATCTCCCACTCCGACATTTATGCTAAATTATTGACCATGCTTTTAAAGGGACACCTGTGTTTGTTGGCCTAGGTGATGGAGTACGAGAACAGAATAAGAGCCTACTCCACACCAGACAAGATTTTCCGCTACTTTGCCACACTGAAGGTCATCGGTGAGCACGGAGATACCGAGGTTTACATGACGCCTCAGGACTTCATCCGCTCCATCACACCTAATGAAAAGCAGCCTGAGAGTGAGTTTTTCCTCTGAGTTACCATCACAGCGTAACCAGAATCCCCTCTTTGTCTATTATTCCTGAGGCATCAAGTCAACGTTTAAACAGATTTGGGCTTTTAATTCCTCTAGGAGATGAGGCACTTTAACTTGTCTTTTAATTATCAGGATTTTAATTAGTCGGCTATAATCTGATTAACTTCACCACAGAGTCATTATAAACCAAAGCATTTTATTCCTCTCATTTTAACTAAAGGGATATTACTAGGGTTTCACATTTTTGTTTGCATTTTATTTTTCATGTAGAGATGATTTATTAAGTTGGAACATTAGGCATAAATGTGTGATCACGCTGTTATTCATAACATTTGAAATGTAGATCCACTTTAGGTTTTTAAGTCCTTAACATTTTTCCTCATCTTATGTACAGTATTTCAAGGAAATAAAGCTACACTTAATCTCTGCAATAGTGACAGAATATAAATCACACTGGAATATAAATATATATTTTGACAGTGACAGTACAATATTTGAACATTTCATTTGGTAATTGTTTCTGCACAAAACCCTTACTTAAATTTTACAGCAACTTTTGTGCTATTCATTTTTTGTATGTTTGTCCAAAGTATAGGAAGCAATGCAACCACAAACCAGGCCTTCTAAAAAGTAATTTTTGGTTACATCAAAGGTATAGGGTACATCTTCCACTCAGACACTCCAGTCGTGTATAACAGAGCAGGCTGGATCATACTCCATGGTCATCACTTTCCAAGGTGAGATGTTTCCAGTTAGCTGTCCTGACTGAGGTTTGTGGAACATGACCAAACTCAGACCACTCTGACCTCACACATGGCAGCTCAGCACTCCTCATAGCTCAGTGTGTAGCCACCTCCCTCCCAAAGGACTGTGTTCAGGAATAGGAATCACGACACAGCAGTCGGTGCATCAATTAGGGGGTTCAAACCAGAGCAGACCTCAGACGTCTCACACGAAGCCAGAGAGAGATATTTGATCTTCAGCCCCTGGAGGATTGTGATGGCAGTGAGCTTAACTTGGCACAGATGTGTTTAAGTTCCACTTCACTTTCAGTCTGTCATCTTACTGTTTTATGAAAACACTGAACTCCAATTAAGAATAGTGTGGAAATGAATGTACGACAGTTTAACAACCTGAGCCACAGATGGTGGTTGAATGCTTGGTGTGAAATAAATATTTAATCCTGAGGATTTGTAGTGAAGAACCCAAGTCTGCTGTTTGGACTTAATAAGGATTAAGTCCTTATTAAGTCCAAACGGCAAACTTGCGTCCTTCATGCAGCCTGTCATGTTTACACTGCCTTTCCTTCTCACCTTAGCAGTTCACCTGTTAAACTATTAAACAAAGTTAAGTCCCCTCATCTGTGGATCTTTGTTTGTTTTGATCTTAAAGGGTCAACCAACAATGACAGAAAGTTAGGATTTGTTTTTACTTTACAGGACCCCATAAAATGTTTGCTTTGAGACTTTCTGTTTGATTTAAAATTGACAAATTTTAGTTAGGTAAGGCCCTCATCTAACTTATCATTGTTAACCATCTCCTGTCCTTACAGGTTCTCCTTCTCCCTCGTGTTTTGAAACTTGAGGTCAATTTACACAACATCCCACTGTAGCAGTTAAAGTGCCATTATGCTGCAACACTACATGTGCACAGTTTTGCCAATATGTTGCCACAAGGATGGGCCATGTATGCAATGTACAACCTACTACTGCAACTGCAGCTGCCTAATAAGGGCAGCAGCTTTGCTTGTATTTGGAAATAATTCATGGCCAACAAGAGCACAAAACTTCCATTGGCTAGCGTTTGTTACTGTGCTTCTTGTCTTCAGCCACACTAAGAACATCACACCCCCATTCTTGTTCAGCTCGGCAGAACACTCTGTAGACACAAGCACACACACATACACACACACAGACACTGCAGTGGCACTTCATAAGACTTATTAGGTTCTGTATAAACTAGCAAAGGCTTGTGAGAATGTACTGAATCCACTGTTTTAAAGGCACCTCAGTTACTAAGGGAAAGTGAAACTACAGCAGGTTTCCACACCTTTTTTCTTTTAACATGCATTCATTTCTCTTAACATATCACTTACTCACATGCAATTTAAAGTTTCAAAAGTAAGCAACAGTGGGGGGCAGTAAGTTGGAGTCCTGGTTGTGATTAAATTGAAAAAATGTGCAACAATTTCGATTTTCTTAGATGAATGTTTAGTCTTAGATATACTTCTCACATTTATCTCAAATTGTAGACAGAGCCTGACATTTTGTTGATAACGTTTTGTGCGTCACTGCGCTGCCTGTCCAACAGTGGGATACTTAAATACGACCCGTTTATTTTTTTTCTCTCTTCTTCAGTGAACCACTAAATAGGGACTGTTTAACAGATTTATTTAACAGATGGTAACTGCCGAGTCTCCAAATTTAGAGTATAATCACATTAGCATGTTCTACTGATTAGAATCCCATTAGTGTGTGGGGTACGCATGCTCATCTTTGATAAATATTTGATAAATATTTGGTTGATTTAGTTTGGTGGAAAAAACAGCAGTTTTTATATATTTCAAAAAGCAATAACTTTAGCATAGAAATGTATGAAATATACCTTCACAGTTGATGCTCAAATGCTCAGTAGAAGCAACCTTTTTGCATAAGCTAAAAGGTTAATAATACATACACAGTATAAAGATGCCCTTGGTAAAACCGTTATTGACCTGGATTTTCAAAATAAACTCTGATGGATTGTTCATATTAAAGACTTGGCAAAATGAAAATGTCCTTTAAATGACCAATATTAATCTTGTCACACTTGTCAGTGAGAACTGGAGCTTTAATAATTACACCAGGGATTAAATCTTGATGCTGTTGCTGTGTGATTAGTTGGTCTGCCATTTTGTTTAGTTGTCTCCTAATTAGCATGTGTTTTTTCTCCTTTTCCCCTTCAGACCTGGGACTAGATCAGTTCATGGTGAAGCGCTATGATGGAAAGGTACGAAGTATTATAATAATATAAATAAATATTATATATTATACAGAAACATAATAAAATAAAAGTACATTTCTGTTCTTTACTAGGTTGCCTGTCCTTCAGAAGTAATCTTACCACTTTATGTTTTTACATCAGAGAATTCCTTCTATGTAAAATTCTGTTAGAGCTCTTTTGTTTTTTCAATTATGGGTAAAGAAAAAGTATTTTGCAAGACAACAGAATAGATTTCCATTCAAGTTTGCTCCGATTCCAAAACCCCTGAGTGATGGGTCCTATTTTTAATTTTTTTAAAATTATAACATCTGTCCTATTTATTGCTGAGAAGGATTGTTAAATAAAACCATGAAAAGGAGCATAGGGAAAGCCAAAAGATTTATTAGATTTATTAGATTAAAACACCCTATTTAAGTCTAATGAAATGCATTGTCTTTTTATTGCCAGTTTCACAAAAGTGAATTATTCTAAATGGAAGAACGAATGTGCTGACACCTCAGTTACCATGAGGATATTGTTGGTACTAAAACATTTTAGAGACTAAACAGAGGAGACTGTGGAAGTGAATACAATGTACATTTAAATTCTGCAGCGTAACATGGAAATGTCACACTGTGCTGTGTATGTCTGCTTATGTAAATGTTGTCCCTATATTCAGACACTGTGTCTGCCTTATTTGCCTGGCAAATGCAATGTCTTGTGGTTCTCCTTGATATTGTGCTAATCTTTGCTTGGCGCCTAAGATTTTTTTTTTATATGTCGTGACTAAAGTAGCCGGCTGCTGACATCCATGTCAGGCTTTATTCCAGCCATTTTGGCTCAGAGAAACACGCCTTCTTCTCAATGATCTAATTGGCACCTCTGGCTAGTTGGGTGTTGAATAAACATTAGGTTTTCCTGCCAAGAAGCCATGAAATGTATTTCTCATATAACTGAAAAGAGAAAAAAATCTGTGCAAAATGAAATGGCCATGACAAGTACAGCGGCGGAGTGTCTGAAGTGTGTAAATCATGAATTGATGAAGGGTGTGTTAAAGTGTGTGGGATGGGTCAGGGTCAGGTGGTAAACTGTGATTAAGGTGAAGGAGTAGAGTATTGTGTGAGAGTAACAAGGGAGCTCTCTCTAAAGACCTCTGTGTCTCAGGGCTTTTGATTTAATGTAAAAATAACCCAGTCCACTGAGGGATTTGCCACATGCATACAGTCAGGCTGTAGTGAAGTAGAAGATAAAAGTGCATGTGTTCAAATCTCTCACTGCATCCCTGTCCCTGCTCTTTTACTGCTGGGGTTTATTTGTCCTTGGGATAATTTTTATGTAGGCAAACCTTTCATGTCCTATCTAGATGTTTAACAAGTGCTGCTCATATTGACTGATTCTGTTTGTCATATTTTTATTTTCCTGTCAACAGGAACATGTTTATTTTAGAAGCTTTTAAACTGCTCTGTTTGCTCAGCCGGTTGTTTAACTGCACGTCTCTGCTGTGGATCAGTTAATCTGCTCTTATTCACTCCATGTGGTCTCCTCCTCCTACCCCGATAATAAGGGCGTGCGTTCAGCAGCCGTAATCATGTGTTGACGTGACCTGACCTTGACATTGTTAACTGTTGATTTATATTTTTGTGCTATTGTCAGCCATTCTCTCTCATTTACATATCGAGTAATCCCACCATTTTCTCTCTCCTCCTTTTCCTCGTGAATAATCATCGCCAAATCCCTGGTTTCCAAAATCTCCACTTTTTTTCCTCCCCCCAATCATTCCATCCACTAAATCCCCATTATCTTCCCCAAAAACTCCCCCACCCTCCTCGTCTCCTCCCTCTCCTTCCTCCTCCTCCTGTCTTTCTTTCCTTATGCCCCGCCTCAACTCTGCCCTTTTGCCCCCTCCCTCTCTGCAGGACTTCTGGCAGGTATGGGGTGTGTTCTGAGCAGCATGTGTGCACCTGAATGAAAGAAAATGCACTTTGTATTCTGTACTTATTCCTCTCTCTCCTTTGTACTACTACTTCTTCAGTCTCTCTCTCTCTCTCTCTCTCTATTTAACGCTCTCTACCACTCACTTTCTCATGCCACTGTAGTGGCATTGACTCCTCACTTCAAATAACTATTCACCTTAGTTAGTCCAGGGGAACAGCCACGGGTGTGAAATAACTATTATCTTAAATTCACAGTGTTAAATACACAGTCTTGTTTAGAGCAATGACCCCAGTGACCAGCGCCACAGCTGTTAGATGAGATCAGAAATCAATGGATGGATCATAAAATAATACATGAACCTTACACCTACAGTAACTGCCCCAGTTTATACTTACTGCAGGTTTACTGCACAGCAGAATAAGAAGTGGGAAATCAAACTGTATAAGGGACAGAAAAGAGACAGTACTTGTTCTACTATTGACCAGCCATTTAAGCAGAAGTCATAATTTCAAAGATGGTGTTAAAAATGTGGTTTTCCTGCAATATTTGTATTCATTAGTTTCCTGTTTAGGCAGACACGGGCTAGTACATGGTCATGTTTTAATTAATTTAAAAATAATCAATCTGAGTGTGTTTGCCACATTTTCCACTCCGGGTATTTATTTATTCTAAAGATATTCTAAAATGTCCAAAAGACACGTGGGTGTATTACTATGTGGTTCATTTTTATTAGCCCAGATTTATATTTCTTATTTTTTTCCCATTAATGTATATATAAGAATATGCAGCAAAATGCATTTTGTAACATTGAACAGGACACATTTCATGAGAAGGAGTGATGTCTAGTCTTTTGTTGAATGCATTAAAGGCAGATGCAAACTTTTGCATTGTGGGACTGTGTTGGATACCTTACTGGTGCCTTTGTCAAGCTGGTTTCACTCAGCTGCTTGTCATGTCATTGTACATTATTAACAATGTACAATAGGATTTATCAAACAGCATTATTATTTAGTCAGTGCCCCCAAACTAAGAATATTTGTGGTCCAGTTTTAGGAACAACATTGGTGATGTTGCTCAAATTACTTAAAATTAGGTTTTTGTATTGATCTTGTGTATTATTGTAGCAGTGCTGTTCCCCTGCACTCCCTTGCTCTCTTGCTCTCTAAACATTTGTTTTCTCCTCATCTTTCATAACTTCTAAATAAAAAACACCCTTAGCATTCCTTTTGCTTTGGCAATTAAGACTGTTCTTCAGCATGCTGAGCTCTATTGTCTGTCTCACAGAAAGAGTAATAGGTGGTGGCGCCTTCTCTCTGCGCATGGTGGCATCACAGGGTGGTTTTGGACGCAGGAGACGGCTCTTGTAGCTAACATCCAGGCTGCGTTGATGTGCTTGAAATCTGTGCCTTCACAAATCCATTCCCTTGACTGTTTGAATGTCACTGCTGCATGTTTGTTTTGTAGAGCATGGTTTAGAGTCACTGAAGGCACTACTTTACAATATCTGATGTTCTGAAATGTATGACAGTTTTTCCAATGTGCTGTGGCCTTCACTCTCTGTGAAGCCACAGTGTGGCCCACATGACCAGCTGCAGCTGAGCCAGGACAGCTGTCACTCAGTGTGCGCTGCTTCAGTGCAAACCAGGCTCTTGTTACACCAACTGTTGTCATGTTCACTGTTTTTTTTTATTTCACAGTAAGCTCCCAGGGTGTGACGTTTGGATTTTGACATTGATGTTTCTCGGTGTCTTCTCAAGTTGTCCTGAATTCTCACATGACTCTTTTCCCCTCTTCCTGTCTAATACGCTGTCTAGAAACACTGTACACAGCACACCTACGCATTAGAATGCTTCTCTCTCTCTCTCTCTTCTTCTTCTCTCTCTCTCTCTCTCTTGTGTCTCTCTCTCTCGCTCTCTCCTGTCTCTCTCTTTCTCTCTTTCTCTCTCTCTCGTGTCTCTCTCTCTCGCTCTCTCCTGTGTCTCTCTCTCTCTGTGTCTCTCCCTTTCTGTCTCTTTCTTCTTCTCCCTGTTCTAATCCAGGAGAGGTTGGGTTCTCTGAAACTTTTGTCAGCTAATTTGGCTTCTTCCTCTCTCTTTAAATAGGGCAACTGCCATTCCTCAGTGTCAGAAGCATGTTTATGCTGCTTTCCACACCATGGCTCATTATTCTGAATGTGCTTCCAGATATTGTTAAGTTATTAATAGAACAACTGCTCTACACTTACCCTTGGGAACAAAGCCAACACAATGCCATAAAAGCTCGTATTAGCCCTCACACCTATTTTTCAATCAAAGATCTGTTTTTTTTAGTATTATTGTCATATGCAAGAAGAGAAAGTGGCCAAAATCTGATTTTTCTTTTTCTGACAGTGTGAATGGCATGAAGCTAATTTATGTCAAATCCGACCCAAGCCAGTATAATGTGTGTACATGAGGGAGACAAAAGCTGGTAAGTCATCTGCAACAGGTCTAACCATTGGGGCAGCAGAAGCTCTGATTTGATCGGAAAGCAATCAAATTGACCAATATATGATATACACACACATTGGTATGTGTAGCATCCATATTTACTTCTATGAGAAGAGCATGTGAAGTTGTGTCTTTTTTTACACTGAAGGTCATTTCAGGCTGTAGACTCTTCTCGCTGCCATTTGGTGCTTTCATAGTGTAGCGGTTAGCACGCCTGCCTTTGGAAGCAGGGAGCAGAGGAACCATGCAAGAAACCAGAATTGAGCTGCAGCTTTAGTCTTGACCTTTGTAATTTGCAAGAATCTTTACTTAAGTTCTTAACACAGTGTGATGTTTAGTAAGATTGTCAAAGTTTTTACTTAAAGGTTGTTCACAAGATAAAAAATAAGAAAAAAAAATCCAAATTGAATTTTGATGCATTTTTTTTTGTCAACCTTTTTTTGTTAGTTTAAAATGGAGAGTCAGGTCCAGGTTGGTTTAACCCTGAGGTAGATGCTTTTAAAGTCTTTCCCTTTTATTGTTTCACTCATGTCTTTCATTGTCCCTGCCTAATGACAGTAGTCCCCAAGCCACTGCATGTTAAGCAGTACAGAGTACACAAAGATACTGATACATTTTTAATGCAGTTGACTCACTTTGAACTCTGTGCCAGACTACAGAGTTTTTGCCATATTATTTCCAATCATAATTCAGTTATTATTACATTATTACATACAGTTTTTAGACAGACAGGTTAAACATGGCTGTGCATAATTCTGAAACACTCACACATTAACCAGACAAAATCAGAGCTTATGCGAAATCTAAAATGTTTAATTCTGCATTTACCTGTTTTGTTAAGCATAGTTGTACCTGTCAATATCAATGTCCTAAAGAAGTCTTTTTTCTTGTAGTGGGGTATTAGTGATAAAACCTGAGCCCCCGTGAAGCTCAAATCTAGTCTCCGATCACCCAGCTCCCCAGTCTTTCTATCTACTGTTATCAGGGTGTCTGCAGCTGCAGTGTTGGATAGTTGCAGTCCAATCAATAACAGAGCGCTGCAACTCTGGGTCCAAGTCTTAGCTGTCATCACTCCATAAGCCAGGTCTCAGATGCCACAGAGTGCATGTGGAGCATAAGAAAATCATAGTAGTAGAAGCAGTTAGAACACATAAAGATTCCACATGAGATTTTTCTGTACTCAGACGTACATTGTTGAAGCCAACTAATTGAAGATCTGTTAGTAATAGCAAAATTATCTAAATAGTGCATAGTTTCTACAGCTTTGAATAATTCAAATGCACTTTTAAGTCAGAATGTGTGATAAGTGAGCAAAAACAAATTTAGAACCCCTGCATGCATGACCCTGGCTGTGCTTGACTCACATTAGTGTCACTTGTTGACCTCGTAAAGCTTGAGTGAGTTTAAATTTGGCCTGGACTAGCTATTAGGCAATCTGTCCTGACCAAACCCAAATCCGTCCATCCTCAGACCCCCTCCGCCTCGGCTCACAGTCTAGTCACGTGGTTCAGTGAGTCCACGGACTTGGCCGTAAGGTCATTGGCTTAAGAAGCCACATTGGGTGAAATTATCAGGGTAGAGACAAAAGTTCTAAAAGAAATCTGCTCATGCACATCAGGTGCTGAAAGGTTATCATTGACCACCATTGACAGAAAAGGATACAGCCCTTCAATTATACAGATTAAGCTGATTAAGGACCCTGCTAATTACACATATTTCAACTGAGGAGGATTACTAAGCTAGATACTGATCAAAATGTAAAGTAGGTTTATTTATAACATTTTTAACAAATGCATCTTTCTCCTAAGGGCGTTTAGGCTTTAATTCTTTATTTATTAATCATAGTTTGTCCCCAGCTGTAGGTAAACAGTTTACTTTGTATGCACAAAGGACTAAAAGAAACATATTATGGAGAGAAATCGAAGAAAATGCCATGTTGGGTCTCTTTATGTTTTGTTTTTTTTTTTTTGTTTGTTTTTTTTAACAACAATATAGAAGGATTAAAAAAGACCCCCAAAAGCAACTCTGTCTGTTCTCTAATATCACCAATGTGAAAAATAGAAAGAGTTTCAGGATATTGTCAGCACAGTGGGACAGTTGGGGTGAGAGTTCCTCAGAGAGAGAATTGTGTTTTTATTTCCAAAACAAAAAGGCTGTATCTAAGTAAACAAAAAGCTGTGGGTATATTTGTTATTTTCTCCTTGAACAGTCTGGCAGTCAGATATATAGTTCAGCTATAGTCTGAGTTCACTTCTTTATATATTTGTCTTATTTTTAATGTCGTCCTGGCTTTTCTGTGGGGGACGCTTTTGTCCTTGATTCAGGCTAGTAAAAAAAAAATAGGGAGTTATTATGCCTCGTGCACTCTGTGCCTCTGTTGTAATCATTATAATGAGCCCCAGTGTGTTTATGTCTCTTATGTGCGTGGGTGTATAACAGCAAATACACATTCACCTGCCGAAATACACACCCCCGTGTTGTGCGAGGTTTTCTTTTTACTTTGTGCTTTGACATTAGGTCGTCTCACCTGGTTTCCACAGAGATTTTCTCCACAGTGTGCCAGCGTTTCACACTCAGGAGACCAACACCAACCTCTTCCGAACTCTGTCCTCACCTTCTGGTTTTGTTTCCTTCTTCTACAACAGACAGACTCATGCTGTAGTTGCCAATTTCTAATATTTATCACAGCACAGAAACACACCTAGGGCTTCAAGACTGACTGCAAATATTTTATTTTTTATTTTTTGTCATGCAGCTAACTGCTCCGAAAACATTGTTTTTGTTCTCTTCAATTCCCTTCACTTCTTATCTTGGAAATACTTTTCATAACAAATCTGACAGTGAAAACTCAATTACAAGGTTCCACATTTTCAGAGAACATTCGTGACTTTAAAGAATATGATAGTTGGAATTTGTTGGTTTTAATTACAAACCTAAATCTAACATTGGTAAAAAAAAAAAAAACAACAACAACAAAAAAAAAAAATCAAGAAAAAAAGGCTGAAAAGTCACATACAACTCCAAAAATGTTCCTTGTATACCATTCAATTTGGTCTACTGTAGTCCATGCAACATCTGCATAAAGGACACCATAACTTTGAGTAGCGGCTCAGACTGGACACCATGGGGGCCACATTCAGA
This sequence comes from Cynoglossus semilaevis, assembly GCF_000523025.1. Taxonomy (NCBI): domain Eukaryota; kingdom Metazoa; phylum Chordata; class Actinopteri; order Pleuronectiformes; family Cynoglossidae; genus Cynoglossus; species Cynoglossus semilaevis. The sequence goes on along the minus strand of NC_024318.1, from coordinate 12,685,896 downwards.
ATAATGATAATTAGATAAACACGCATCCTATGTTTTACAGAAGATGGTTTACAGGGAAATAACTGCTGGACCACTGCAATTGGCTTTTCGAGTGAGGAAAAGCCCATTTCTATTAGTTTCAATTAGTCTTTTATTTCGATCTTTTATTATCAGCCTCCATTGACTACAGTATGAGGCAAAGATGGAGAGAGAGAAGACACTGAATGGATTTGTTCTGACTCTTATTACAGCCTTGTTAGTAGAGCCTATCACTGTATTCTGGTCCTAATCACTTCCCTTGCTTTCATCTCTCTATTTTTCTCAGGCATGCTTCTTCATCCGTGTAAATTGTAATCACAGAATGCAGAGAAGGCTAATTAAATTGCATTCCTAATTTGAGTTAGATTCCTCTAATGATCTGCTTTTGAATAAGATGTTTCTGTGTGTATAGGAGTGTGTTTCTGTTGTTTGTGAAGATATCACAGCACATGTGTCTCTGTTGTCCAATGCCTTGCTGATAACAGCAAAGGCTGCTCTGTTCTCTAACAGTTTTCTCTCCTCCTTCCTCCTCTGAATTGGACTCCTTGCAGACGGAGGTAACTCCACATGGGCTCAGCGAGGCCCCGTCTCTCCTTCTTTAGGCATGCTCTGTCCATCTGTCCACTCTCTCTGGTGGAATTTAGTATTTGTCAGGACACCTGTCCTCTTGAGTCTTTTAACACTGGGTGTGTAGTGTGCATGTGATTAGTCGTAGTTCTCATGCAATGCTGTAAATATATATACACATGCTAACTAGAAAAAAAATCCTTATTGTGTTATTTTTGTGTGTTTGATGCGGTGAATGACTTTTAATCACTTTGTTAATCACTAATAATACATTTGGGTTGTGTTACAGACATTGTTAATCAATAGTGTGTGTGTGTGTGTGTGTGTGTCTGTGTCTGTGTGTGTTGGTACCACAGGCTCTTTTGTGATGTTTTCTCCTCTCTTTATGTCAGTTTCACACTGTGAGTACAGCCTCTGTGACTAATGTGTTGTTGCACTTTATACTGACCCCAGACTGTCACTACCACACTCACCTGCCTGTAATGGCTTCATGTGTATGCAGCACTTGCATGAATGTTGTAGTGAACTTCTATACATATTCATCCCTGTGTGCGGTGTGTCTGTCTGTTTGTGCGTATGTGCTTATTTGTAAAAGAGAACACATACGTGCACACACACAGACACACCTGGGGCAGCTGCAAGAGCTGTGAAGCTTTTGCTGAGTCATGTGAAAGTCTTACTCACTTTTCTTCTTTGATTTTTCTTTCCTCTTTTATGTTTGTCCCGGCCTGGATGAGCAGAAAATCGCCCAGGAGAGAGAGAAGTTTGCCGATGAGGACAGCATATTTTTCTCGCTCGGAGAATGTGGCCTAATCTCCTTCTCTGACTATATCTTTCTGACCACTGTGCTGTCCAGTAAGTATTGTTGAGACTTTCCTATAAAATAAAAAAAATGTAAGGTCGCTTTATGTTTAATGCAAATTCTTCCGCATGGATCATGAATCAGTTGTCACTCTTCTTCCTTCCTTTTTTTAGTTACTAAACAATAGAGATTGGTATTTAAGTCCACTAAATTCAGTCACTATAAAACGTCCCTTCACATATCAGTAAACTTTTGAGTGATAAAAGCAAAAGCTTTTATCTCTTGATTATCGCTAACTGCAGCTTTCTTCTTCAGTTACTCTGACAGTTTATGTCTGTAGGATTATGGCTTTTTTTATTCAGTAGGATTTGGGTACAGTATTCTGGATACAATGCACATCGTAGTATTTGCAGACAGAACAGGAAGAACCTTGTGCTGGTAGTAACAGTTAATGTTGCTTAACTTGTGCTAAGCAACATACCAGTGCTAAGCAACATACCTGTTAATGGTGCTTAGCTTGTGCTAAGCAACACTAACGGGTACGACCAGCACAAGTGTGATCGAACTCTCTCCCTCAGTAGTTTTAAAAGCAAGGACGTGTTCGTAAATAATAAGAATGAGAAGGAAAATATTTCCATGTCTGACCTACTGCTACAGACAATGCTCAATGACCTTGAAAATATCAATGCAATGTATAGGACTACTTGAAACCCCTGACTCCTTTCCCAATATATGCAAGTAAATTTCTCTCATTTTTCTTCATGTTGCTTGGTCATTCATTATATTTATGCTCTGCGAAGAAAAGTCTCCTGGGAACATTTCAAGGACGTGTCATTTTTAAACTGTCAGGGCAGCCTGATGTTTTTGGTCTCATTTCATTTAACATCACTTAAAAATAGCACAAATGTGACCATACTTTACTCACCAGATGCTCTTAATGCTACTCTCTGTATTTACTTTTTCTGAGTACTCAGTAAAATGTTGCACAGTTTATAATATTCTTAGATACAATCTGTTCATACTGTCATGATATTTAGGGTTAACAATAATTTGTTATTATCAGACTGTGTGTCACCTGCAAAGTCTAAAGTTTAGAAAATACAAAGAGGCTTCAGCAGATGCAAATGAAACCATTATTGATGCAAATTTTTGTTTTTTCCCAATACAAACAAGACAGGCCTCCTGTTAGCAGCTCCCCTATCTGCTGACGTTGCTGCTGATTGTGTAGTACTCACTGTGCATATAATGGCTTAAACAAAACAAGTGTCTCAAGTAGTTCACACTGCACCACTGAGGGCAAGATGAGGACTGAGGATGTTGCATAGCCAATGTGTGGTGACTGACTTAATATTGAACTCTTTAGCTGCTGTTTGGGTTTGATACAATGTGATGCTGGTGTTTTTTAAGTAGCAGAGTGATTTGAAGAAGTTGTGTTTTGCAGCTCCCCAGAGAAACTTTGAAATTGCTTTCAAGATGTTTGATCTGAACGGTGATGGAGAGGTGGACCTGGAGGAGTTTGAACAGGTGAGCATCCCAGTTTCAGTTATCAAAGAAAACCATGGAAACGAGGTTTTGATATTATACATATGCTCCATCAGTATGTTCCTATTTTTCAAGGGTTAAAAAAAGACAGACTGTAGCAATTATCAAGATTAAATGGAAAAAACAAACAGGTGCAATTCAACCAATTACACACAGACACAGTACTAATCTGATTAATAATAGCAGCAGATTGGACGGCAGTGGCTCATGTTAACTAATCAAATCTGATATTCTGATATTCTGATATTATCATGATAAAAGGGATTATAATGACTATAATAATATTAAGCATAGTAAGGGTAGCATTTATTCATCCAATCCCTAGAGTCATGTCTTGAAAGGAAATCCTAATATAATATAGTTTTCATTTAACTTTGTGACTCCAGAATAAGCTTGTTCCACTGATCACCTGCAGTCACACTGTACACTGTATTCTCTCGTCCTGGGTGACGTTGTACTCTCACCATCCTTAGGTCCAGAGTATTATTCGTTCTCAAACCAGCATGGGCATGCGGCATCGTGATCGCTCCACCACAGGTAACACCTTGAAGACAGCTGGCTGCAGCTCTGCTCTCACCACCTACTTCTTTGGAGAAGACTTGAAGGGAAAACTCACCATCAGCAGCTTTCTGGAATTTCAGAGGAAATTGCAGCACGATGTGCTCAAACTAGAGGTATAGAAAAATGCAAAGATAATGGTTTGCTTTATTTCTGTGCACATGTAGTTTCATTTGAAAGGCAAGTCTTTGCATTGATCTTAAAACTGGTCTTAAAATGTCCACATAAACTTGGGCAGCATTGTGGCCCAGTGGAAGTAAAGCTTATCCCTCACTACCAAAGTGGATAAGAAGTCAGTCAAACTAAAACAGAGGAGGAAGCGAGGATATTACAGTGACAGTTGGAACATTATACAAATCAACTGAAGTCTTGTGATGACAGGAATAAGGTTTGGGTTGTCTGCCAGCTCAAATCACATTCCCTCACGCCGTGCTGTGGCAGTAAAATATAAAAGACATCTTCTGCCACTGCTCCAGACGCCTTTCCTGTTTCTCTCTGCAGTGACAGGGACTGATCATTGTTGTCAAGCATGTGGTTATTCTTCTAATTAGTGCGGCTCTCTTCCTACTGATAAAATGAACTTAATGGGAGGCATCTTCTAAAGCTCTGAGATCAGGACTCAAGATGAAGCTGCCAGGAGGGAAGTGCAATCTGTCAAGTGTTAATGATAGCTCGTGTTTCCGAGCGAGCTTTCACAATGCCACAAATAAGGGTGACCCTTTCTAACACTGGTGACCCTTCATTCCCCGTTCATCTGCTAATGCTGCAGCTTAACTAGTGACCTATTTGATTACTATTCTAACTACCAATCAACTGGTTCAGGTTCAAGTATTTTTCATGCCTATGGTATTCATTCCAGGTTTTTGCTGGTCTTATAAAGAAAAACATTTTCCCTGAAGAATTGAAAGCAGTATGGAGACATTTTACAGCAGGTGTACAGCAGTGTTTTTTATATATCACATATTTATTGAAAATTATGCATCTCATTAATTGTGATAAGAACTGCAAATGCCTGCTTACAAAACAAAGTCCTTCATCAGTGCATGAATTGTCAGGTCAACCCTGAAATCTTCACTTCTGGCTTTTTTCTGCCTTAATCATGAGCTGCGTGAATCTGGAGTGTCCTAAATTAACATTTTGAAAGAGTCAACACAAAAAGCACTGAACAAAAAGCACAGATGGAGCCTTGTGGCTGTCAAATAGAATCAGATATAAATCAACCGCATTGACCTGGTACGTCTGGGACCTACTACTTCTGCACTATAAATAAAATCAAATGTAAATTTTGTGTAAACATCACCAGCTCTACACGTGATCCAGCCTGAAGCCTGACAATAGTACTTACTGTTTTCTATCTATCCATAAACACAACTGCCCCTAATAATCTATTTTTTCTAAGTGCACTTTTTTTGCAGTTTGATAGGAATGATCCAGTGGACGGCAGAATCTCTGAGAGACAGTTTGGTGGAATGTTGCTGGCCTACAGTGGCGTCCAGTCTCGTAAACTGAAGCAGATGCAGAAAGGCCTGAAGAAAATGTTCAAGGATGCACAGGTGATTGTGAAGTGATTTGCACTTATATGCAGTTAGATGTGGTACTGTGTGTGTACTCCAACCAACTGGTCTACGTGTGAGAGTATGTGAAAGCCATTCTGTGCCCGAGGTGACAGAACGTTCTGCTCGAACATTGGGACTGTGTGAAAGTGACGAATGAGCAGTAATACATCACCTGGGAAAGGACGGCACATCCAGGGCCTGATGTCACACATGTGGCCAGCATTCACTCTTCTTTGTTGTTACTATCTTTAGTGTCGAAGCACAGAGCAGCCACTCCTGAGCACAGGGACAATGTTTTGCACCTATTCCACTGTCAGTGTCTGCCCTGACACTGACTGTTTGTATTAGGTTCTGTCATTGTTAAAGTTTAAGGAATCATGTTTTTCTCCCCATCACACAGCCATTTTTGCTGAAATGAGAAATACCGCTGTTTGTAACAAACAGGGCTGTGTTCAAGGCCCAGCTCTAAAAAATCGTAACTATTTTTAACATGCTCAAAATCCGATTTAACTTTCTGTAAAGTTTATTCCGGTCAAACTAACTGAACCACTAGGTTCTCTTTGAGTTGTGGTTACAAGCGTAGTTTATGTTTGACTAAATTGTCTTCAGTCCTGCTGACAGTACACATTGTCCTCCAACAGCAGAGCTATAGGTCAAAAGCAGTGGCATTTTACCTTTAGTGCAGCACTCTGGCCCAACAGGAAATAATCAAACAGTATGGGAAGTGTAAAAGAACAAAAGATGTTGGAGGCATTGTCACTTCTATTCCAAATGTCGAGCACCCACTTTAGGGTCATGCTGGTTCTGCTGCACTGTAATGAACCCCATCAGTCAAATGACTGACCTTTATATATTGTAAGCCCAGTGAAACAAAACTCCAGAGTTCCCCTTTGGTTAAGTTTAGAATAACTACATTCCAGTTTATTGGTGTACTGAGCACAGATGTCAGACTGAGCAAGAATTCAACTCAAGTGCGGTGGCTAAATCCACTGATTAGCAAAGAAAACAGACAACAGGGATTCTGTTGTTCCTTCCAGACATGGGAAAAAGATGAGGCTGAGTGCTGCCAGAGTTGTGTCTCTTCAGGGAATTAAACTGCACCAGATCTTTCTCTCACACAGTCACACACATACTGACCCTTTCTCATAGACTTAAAAAAGCCTATAATGTTAAACAATTTCTGGGAAATTTCAGGGAATAAATGACACATTTTTGGAACTAGGCCCATCAGTGTTGTGGCCACAGGCTGTGTCTCTGTGTCTAAGGCAGCTTGTTACCCTGTTTATCCCAGCTCACTGTTCATCCATGTGGAGGGCATCACATATTTGAGACACTCCAGAAATATCATTGTCATGATAACAGATGACACATTTTCTACAGGAACCAAGACTGAACTTGACTCTTTTGTCACACTGCAGTAAATAATTTCCTTCTGATTTTCTGCATTTGGTCTGATTCATGTTTCATGTCTTCCTCCTCTGCAGGGAATCACATTTGAGGAAGTGGAAAACTTCTTTACTTTCCTTAAGAACGTGAATGATGTGGACACAGCACTGAGTTTCTACCACATGGCTGGAGCCTCCATAGATAAAGGTACGCGTCTGTGTCACCTCTATTCTGCTGAATGTCTCTCTACCTCTCATTCACTCAGAGAGCTGTCGTTTCCAGACAACTCCCACATCTCCTTTTGCCTGGCCTTGCTCCCAGAAGTAGCTCAATTGTCATTGGTTTCTTTATACGTCCATTTGTCTCTCATTTCTTCCATCAGTCCTGCCACAAAGTGCCCCCTTTTGTACCTTTAGACCCCTTTTACCTCAATTGCTGATCTACCATTATGGAATTATTTTTCCATGAAGGTAAATCATCTTGTGACATTAATGCAATTCTGTCATGTTCTTAAAACCATATTTTTAGCCAAATCCTTTTTTTAAGTGACAGTTGCAGCTGTCGTTTAATTTAGTTTCTCCTCCAACAAAATTAAACTGGTACTATTGTACCAGTAGAATGGTTAGTAGAAAAATATCAATCTATCCACCCACAAAATGGATTTTTGTTTAATTAAAACCAGCAGACAAGGTTGTCATTGATTTTCAGTCAGTGGAATAGTTATTTTATTTATTTATTTATTTGTTTAACCAGTTAATGCACATCATCTGTCATTCACTTGCAATTTGAATGATGGCATAGAGTCAGAAAAGCAGCACAATAATCTTTCAGAAGAGAGACCTTAAAAAAAACAAGCAAGCTTTTATTAGAGAGGCTGCATCACAAAGAGCCACTCATAAAGAGGTGGTTCAGGCATCTGATTAGGATGCACAGGTAGTACCTCCTATTAGAGTTTTCGTGGCTGAGCTTAACAATAGAAACTAAACTCTGTGCTGACATTACATATCTTGTCAGGACATGGATGCCAACTCTATATAACCATCAGAAAATTAATATCTGGTACAACTGGATGTTGGGAAGTGCTCTTTAAGAATAAGAATAATTGTGAACAGACAGTTTTGGCTCAACATCTTTAGGTCCAACACAGTATCAGGTTGAACATAGTGATATGGATGTTGCAGTTCCGACAGAATTGTTAACATTTTGGTTTTAAAGGCTCAGTGGGAAACTTACTTGAACTGCAAATGTCACACTTATTCTATCAAACATATAGTTATATAGCTATAACTACCTTTCTCATGGTGTTATTTTTGTACAATCCACAATAAGCATATTATAATGCGGAGCCACAACAGTAGTAATGAAAAGCTTTTTTTTTTTCTCTATACAACCGAGACAACGTTTGTTTGATTTTCCAATGTTTCCTTCCGTCTCTTGTTATTCAGTCCATTAGTTGATCCCCAAATGTTATCTGTCAGCAAAAGCATTAGTTCTGAATCACTGATGAAACAGCTGCTGCCTCCAGACAGTGCAGATCCACCTTAGGTGCTTGTTTCTGGTGGATTTCAGCTGCACATCTATACACAGAAAAAAAGAAGGTTGGAGTTGTGGAGGAATATTGGACACAGCGCAGTGGGTTCACAGAGTGCTGCCAGGCATGAGTCTGTAAATTATCTCAATCCTTTCTTCTGTTGGCTGTGCACTGAAAGCTTCTCTTAAGCAGACTGAAGGTGGTCTTTTCCTCACTGTCGTCTTTAGCTCAAAACTAAGAATCTGATGCTGTTTTTGCACAGTTTTGAAACTGTGTTTTCTGCTGCTGAAATACCTGCAGGAATAAACTGTCCTTTCATACATAAACCCCCACAGATACTAATGACTGTCAGCTAAGACTGTGTTTTTCTGTGTCTCCCAGTTACCATGAAGCAGGTGGCCCGCACTGTTGCCAAGGTAGAGCTGTCAGATCATGTGTGTGATGTGGTGTTCGCTCTGTTTGACTGCGATGGTGAGTAACTGACAGCTTCATCATAACACTGCCGATGCAGAGATTTACAGAAAGCAAATAACATTCCCGCCGACAGATGGAAACTTGAAGTAAATTGAAGTAGACTCCTCCTGGTACTCGTGTCGTTTTTGTATTATTTTCATCTTCTCACTGTGTGCCCCCAGGGAACGGAGAGCTGAGTAATAAGGAGTTCATAGCCATCATGAAGCAGCGGCTGATGCGTGGACTAGAAAAACCAAAGGACATGGGCTTCACCCGACTGGTGCGGGCCATGTGGAAGTGCGCCCAGGACACTGCCTGGGATTTCGCCTCACCCAAGACATAGAGTGTGAGTGAGAAAGAGAGACGGACACTGTGTGACAAGAAAAAAAAAACAACACTCCAAACATCAAAACAGAATCTTTTTTCCACAGGTCCATAGAATTTAAATAGACCATTTATGCAATGAACTCATTAGGGCGACAGCTGTCGGAGGCTCAATCAATCATTAATGCATGTCGATGTAGTTCAAGATGTCAATACAGTGACTGAAGCATGCGGACGCAGCATTCTGTGTCCTGGAAGGGCTCTCTGCTGCACCTGCCCAAAGCATTGTCTGTATTTGTGTATTTACAACTATACATTTAAAACACTGTACATATATTTGTTTGCCATTAACCATAGCACCACCTGCAGCACATTAACTGACACTAAAATCAGCCCACTGGTGTACACTTTGTTTTAAAGGAAGCGAGAAGAGAAATCAGTCAAACTAGATTTGTGCTCCATAAAAAACAGAGAACATTTTGTAGAAAGGACTTTTATTGAGCACCTCACATTGACACATACATAGGTATTGCTTCAAAACATTATTAAAAGGCTGTAATTCTTTAAAAACAAAACTGCTGTTTTGGCTGAAAAAAGAAATTAAATTACAAACCAGTGCAATCTTTCCACTGTTGGACAAAAAAATATTAAATTTAATTTTATGTTAAAAGTAATTGCTGTGTCCCTCAGGAGGGCCTGGCCCAGACTTTGGGTGTCACTGATCAATTCAATCAAAAATACTTGTTTTGCTTTATTGTACTGTTTAGTGTGTAACGTTCCAATTGTTTCTTACCGAAACACTTCATGTAAGATGGTGTTTATCACAGAACTGCTATATTAAAGATGTTTTGATAATGTTGAACCGCTACAGTTTTTTTCTCACTGACTGTGGAGCTGTACAACAAAACATGAAAGGTTGAATAGAGATTCACAAAAAACAAGACGTCTCTGATCTGTGCAGTCATTATACCATCATTAGGTTTGATCTGTGTGAACCTGATAATTCATTATTTAATTAAAACTCCAGTTCATTCCTGATCATGTCAGGTGATTCCAAACAGATCTGCTGATGTTGAAGTTAAGGCCAAGTGAAAACCACGTGAGAAATGGTAATGTGTCTGCATTTTGATCACTAACAGATCTTTTCAGTTTTGCAGCACCGAACCATCAGAGAGCCTCCTATAATATAGTCTGGAGCTTTCAGACACTGACGGATTTCTTCTCCTGTCTGGCTCCTAATAATTTGTCAAACGTATCTTTTTCTTTTGTCCCACCTCTGAGTCTTTCCATCGCAGTCCTCCAATAGACCACTTCTGACAAGGCTGTCTGTGGGACAGTCAACATGTCCAGATACACTTTTCATGTCCTGTTCAGTCAGATTCTTTTCACTAGATTCTTTCTGTACGTCAGGGAAGCCATTTTGAGAAACGTTATCAGCCTTTAAGTTTTCTGGGCTGCCATTACATTTTCTATCCCCTGTTTGTCAAGTTTTGTCAAGATTGTCTCTACACAGTAATAGATTTCAACTTCCTGGTAAGTAGCCCACTTCATTGGCCCATTGTTATTGTAACACAGTTGATGAAGACATTAGCAATGCTATTTCCACAAACTAGTTTAGACACTTGGTTAAGAAATTTGATTGATGCAATACAATGAATGACGTTTTGATACCTTCATTACAAGGGTTTAACACCTTTGGGGAGGCATTAGTGAATGGACACTGAACATTAAAAGAAATGAGAATGTCTGCATTAGCAGAGGAAAATTACTTTTTTGCAAATAAATTACTGAGCAGATGATGATCAAAATCTTTTTTTTTTACTTCCTGTTCAGTTGAAAAACAAGAAACCAGCGTTGGCCAACAACCTGACAAGAAAACAGTAAAACAAAAAACAAATGCTACATGTATTCATTTAGGTGTACGGTTTTTGAGAAATGTACTACTTTTTTTTCATGCAGTGCTTGAGAGAGTGTTTGTCAGAGAGAGAGAGAGAGTATGTGAGAGTGGTCAGCAGTTTTGTGTAATTGAAATGGACAGGATGGGCCATCTTCAGCCTGCACTGCCCATTAAAAGATTGTCCTGCAGCACACACACTGCTGCATATGGTCTGAAACTAGTTGGCTTGTTCTCTTGCTTTGCTCCCGTTGCAGCTGACAGGCAGGAAGTGGTGCTCAGGACCGACTGCCAGGCTGGAGATTAGTCTCAAGAGTCTCTTATCACTTCTTCACCTTTGTTCTTCTTTAAGCCTGTAAGTTTTTAACACTCTTGGCTGTAGCCCACAAGAATGAATACTATACAATGTCTGTTTTTAATGGTCTTTATCTCCTTGAAACACCCTCCTCCACCTCCACCCAAAACAATTGTTTATACTTTACTACCAAAAAACATTGAGATTCATAGAGTAAAAATATTTGCAGAAATTAATTAAAAAATGTTATAGAATCATGCAACAACATCCCTTTAGTCATGTGATTTGTCACTAGTAGTGTATGGTGTTATTCA
>NC_024318.1:12652746-12674604 GCF_000523025.1 Cynoglossus semilaevis | reverse complement strand
ACCAAATAATCAGCAGTAATGCAATCCAAAGAATGCTAAGCTGCAGGTAAAACACAAAGAAGAAGAAAAGAGTACCAAGGTAAGAGCAGGATTATCTCGCAGTCATGCAGTGTGATTTTTCTTAATATTATAATTGAATTTTTGTCTCAACATATTAGTGGTGTACTGCCCCAAGCTCAGCGCAATAGTTACCAACTAATTCAGATGTCTCTGTCACAAAATAAATTTAATGTATTCACTGCCTCATCACATGTTCTAAAAAGAATCTTGGGGTAAAGACGTTTTGACCAGGTTGCAGTCAAATATTGTCCAATAACAACACAAATCCGATGGCATTTATAATTCAATCAGAAAAGCAGTCTTGTGGGGTCTTTTTAAAGAATGAGTGGCTGTGCAAACTTCTGTGTGATCATTTTTAATTAATTCATAAAAGAAATCATCTGTAATTAAGCTTCAAAGAATATAGACTGGTAGACAGTGTTTAGACTAAAGTCACTCTGTCACGGGCTGTAGAACCTGTAGATACACCCAGACTGATCTGGCAACCCGCCCAGTAACAGCTCCACTAACAGAACGGCTCCTCCCTCCCTGCCTTGGAGCAATTCAGCCATGAAAACCCATGGTGAAAACACACACTGTCAAAATGATCAGCCTGCTGTTGTCTGGTTTGTCAGACCCCCAGCAGCCCCGCCCTGAGTCAACACATCTTTAGATACCCTTGAGTTAATGTACAGCTAAAACAGTTATGACAGTGCACATGCTGTTCAGATCAGACATGAAGTAAGGCCTCTTTTACTGTAGGTCACTGAATGCAGCGAGTGCATTCATTAAGCTGCTTGTCATGTGTAATACGTCATGCCTTGTGAGCTCATACAGCTATAATAAACGTATGTGTCTACGTGCTGCGGCAGTAAATAGACTTGAATGGTTACGTCTGGAATACTTAACATTCACTATCACTACAGTAGGAATAAAGAATGTTTGACAGTTAAAATTAACAGGTAGTTGATGTTGGTATTGGTATCATTTGGTGAGGTTTGTTATATCAGTGCACAAATTTAGAAAAACAAAAAGATTTTTATGAAGACTAGAAGTTTGAAGACTTTTCGTGTCTGGAACCACTTTAAATTTTATTTCAAGTTACACACACTGTGACAACTGATCCACAGGTTCATTATGTACTCTTTCCGTTGCTGTGCCTTTCTAAGTGACCTGTAGTTCTTTAATGTCAACTTTTACAGGTAACGAAACAAGCCGGTGCACGAATCAAGTACTGCACTGCCATCTAGTGTTTTAATCAGACGACTTCAGTGTCTGAAAGTCCTTCAGCCCTGCGGTCAGTAGTTACCGTTTAAATCGGTAAAAAAAATCGGTAAAAAATTGAAAATATTTTCAATTTTTTTCCATTTTATTCGATCAAGAAAAGTTGAATCTCCTTTGAGTTAATGAAGGCCTTCTAAGGTGCGTATTCAGGACACTGACACATTTTATTGGTATATTTTGGATGACTTTAAAAGCAATTTGTGCACTTGGCAAGGCGTGTTTAGGCTACTTTAAGCTATTCATTGCCAGTTTGTCTAAACTTTTAATCCAAATTATTTATTTAGTTGGATTTTAATTGATTTTGTAAATAATTAGCTAGTCCTTCAAATGTTTGCTTCATCCTTTGAGTTTTTTTTTTAACCATTGAATTATTTCTTTTCAGCTTCCAGTGTGTGGTTCGTTTTTTGGATACTTTTAATTTCTGTAAATTACTTAAAGTGGTAAAATGCTGCCATCTTAAAGGGACTTGACTGAGAAAAACAAGGTAATTTTTTCAGTCACACCAATATTGGGTCTGTTAGCTTTTTAATTACAGCTACACAAAGCGATAGTCATTAACATTCGTACAAATGATTTGGATAATGAAAAAAAAAATGGCTCTGTAACTTTTGCAAATGATAACAGTTGTTAAACAGAATGCTGAGGGGCTGATGTGGTGTTCTATCATCCACAACAAAAGACAAAAAAATGGCTCCAACATTCCATGATCATAAGGTCTGAATGGTCTTACTGGAATAAAAAGTAATAAATACACAGTAAAATCAACTTCAGGTCACTAAATGTTAAGTAAAGAAAAGAAGCCCAGGTACACACCCAACAATCAAGAGTCAACCACACGGAATCTAAACTATTAAAACTGGAACTCAACTGGATTGGACACCATTCAAAAAAATAACTGAAATGTTACAAAAATGTTTTACACAAATTGTCCAACATACACATTATTGTCGCCATCGGAAATAATGGGGAACCTGAAACAGGACTTTCAGAATTAAGAGCCTGCCACCTAGTGGCCATAACTGTAATTGGTACAGATGTGAAACAGTTGATTCTGCAGTTAGAGCAGTGTTACAGCCTCCTACTGCTACAACATCAAACAAGCTGTCTGTGTAACAAACACACAGGGCAGCTGAACAACCAGCTCATCTCTGGGCCGTCACTGAGCTGATGGACGGCAGTGACAGACAGACAGGATGTAGACGTGGGAATAAGAGTTTAGTTTTATCACTTAAGGGACAGTACAGTTCAAGTGTGATGCGATGCTGCTGCTGCTCAGTCACTGTCAAACTTTATGGAGTTGACCGTGGTGGAGATGTTGCCGCCGCGGTAGCTCCCCCTCTTCTTCTTTGTCTTTTCGTGGCGGAATGATTTGCCCTTGGTGAACTTAAGCACATCGTTGGCTTTCTCGCCCCAGTCTCCTCTGGCTCCTAGCTAGTATTTCAGAGGAGGAAAAATGAACATAATATTAAAATGTTTTTTTTTCCTTCTTACCTTAAAGGAACACTAAAGTTGCACTTGACTCACCTTTGCTTTGAAGGAGTTGTCAGCAAGACGGGGGTCTACGTCAATGTTTTCCTCTGTTATTCTGCGGAATGGTACGTTGGACTGCAGGACAAGTTAAAATCAGGTTTAGTACATTTTCAATATGAGAATATAAATGATAATAAGCAGCTCGAGAGTGGACAGGATCTGTTTTAATTTTCTGTCTCAATGCTCTGCACTGAATGTAGAACAACTCAAATGTTTGCAAAAATCTAGTGCAGTTTTTGGAACCGACCTTTCCCAAGCCTACTGATAAATCAACACCATTTTTTTTTTTTTAACCGGACCAAATGTGACAATTGTGAACACAGCCCGAGAGCACAGCCCAAGTCACAGGTCTTACCTTTCTGTTGGCTTTAGGGAAAGTCTGAGGTGTGGTTGTTGCCTTTTTGTTTTTTGGCGTTTTAACATGTGTTTCTGCCTCCTCACTTTCTGAAGACTCTTCATCATTTGTCTTTCCATTTGTACCTAAAATTAGTATTAGTAGTATTAGACTCTGACGTATTAGAGTCATTATAGGTGTGCTCTTCATTAACGGTGGATTATCTCATGTAACTTGTAGGTCATTTACCATTGGTTGCAGGTGTAGCGGGAGCTGTGGCTGCTTTCTGGGGTGCCTCATCATCTGACGAACTGTCTGAAGAGCTGCTGCTGCTGCTCTCTTTCTGTTTAGGAACCGGAGTCGTCTTTGCTTTCGCAGCAGGTGTTTGTCCTTTGGTGTCTTTACTTGTTTCTTCTTCCTCCTCAGAGCTGCTTTCACTAGATGACGACTCTTGCTTTGCTGGAGTCTTAGCTGCTGCAGGGGTCATTTTAGGTGTCGCTGCTTTGCCGTTTGTGACGACAGGTTTAGCCGGCGTGGACTTGGACTCCGTTTCAGAATCAGAGCTGTCTGAAGACTCGGAGCTGCTCTCCTTCTTCTTTGCTGCTGCAGGCTTGGGGGCTGGTGTTGCCTTCTTGGGTTCCTCCTCCTCATTGCTGGAGCTGTCGTCACTGGAGGAGTCTGCAGGAGTCTTTGCAGCAGGGGCAGGTTTCACTGCTGCTTTAGCTGGAGTTTGCTTTTTCACTGCAGGTTTGGTGGCCTCAGTCTCAGACTCTGAGCTGTCAGAATCTGAGCTGCTCTCCTCTGCTGCAGCAGGGGCAGGTTTAGCTGCAGGAGTAGCGGGCTTTGAAGCAGGGGTTTTTGGCTTTGCAGCAGGAGTGGGGGGTTTGGCTGCTGCAGATTTAGACTTTGCAGGTTCTTCATCCTCAGAGGATGAGTCTGAGTCAGAACTGCTCTCTGCTGCTGCAGGAGCAGGTTTAGCTGCAGGGGTAGCAGGTTTTGGAGTGGGGGCTGCTTTTTTAGCTACTGCAGGCTTGGCTTTAGCTGGTTCCTCATCCTCAGAGGATGAGTCTGAGTCAGAACTGCTCTCTGCTGCTGCAGGAGCAGGTTTAGCTGCAGGGGTAGCAGGTTTTGGAGTGGGGGCTGCTTTTTTAGCTACTGCGGGCTTGGCTTTAGCTGTTTTTTCATCCTCTGAGGATGAATCGGAGTCAGAACTGCTCTCCTCTGCTGCAGCAGGGGCTGCTTTAGCTGCAGGCATAGCAGGTTTTGAAGCAGGGGTTGTTGGTTTAGCTGCTGCAGGTTTAGACTTTGCAGGTTGTTCATCCTCAGAAGAAGAATCAGAGTCAGAACTGCTATCTTTTGCTGCAGGTTTAGATGCAGGAGTAGCAGGTTTTGAAGCAGGGGTTGCTGGCTTAGATGTAGCAGGCTTGGCCTTGGCTGGTTTCTCATCTTCAGAGGATGAGTCTGAGTCAGAACTACTTTCCTCTGCTGCAGCAGGTTTAGATGCAGGTGTAGCAGGCTTTGAAGCCGGGGTTGAGGGCTTGGCTGTTGTTTTTAAAGCTGGGGTTGATGTCTTATTTGCAGCAGGCTTGGCTTTTGATGGTTCCTCATCTTCAGAAGACGAATCAGAATCTGAGCTGCTCTCTGCAGGCTTGACTGGGGCTTTGGGAGCAGCTGGTTTTTGAAGGGCCACAGTTTTAGTGGCAGTTTTTGATGGAGCCTCATCTTCTGAGCTGCTATCTGAATCTGAGAGAAGTTGAATTTGCTCAGTAATGCAAAAAGTTATTTCAGATCAATAATTGATTTATGTCATATCTTACCTGAGCTTGAGGACTCAGCTTTTTTTGTTTGGGGAGTTTTAGCAGGTGCAGGTTTCGCAGCAACCTTCTTTGTTGCTGGAGTTGGCTTTGCTGCAGTTTTCTTTGCTTCTTCTTCATCCTCTGAACTTGATGAATCTGAGTCAGAGTCCTCTTTTTTAGAAGGCGTGGCTTTAGCTGGGGCAGGTTTAGCTGGGGCAGGTTTAGCTGGGGTCTTCTTTGCCTCCTCATCTGAACTTGAATCTAAAAGGGACCATGGTTGTACATCATTTCCCTGATAGTAGCTCACAGGAGTGTGTGTGTGTGGGGGTGATTCTCACACTCTAATTCTTACCTGAGCTTTCAGAACTGGACTCTTTTTTTGTTGTGGCAGGTTTGGCTGCGGCAGGTTTGGCCGCAGCTGCAGGTTTTGCTGATGTCTGGACTGATGGAGGAGGGGGTACAGCATTGTATGATCCTAACAAAACAAACAAAAAAAAAAAAACAACCGTTCAGAAATGTGATCTAAAGAAGGTCTCTGGGTGGTTTTTAATACTAGTAATTATTATACCAGGATAGACTTGAACGTAAGACTCTAATAAGAAATAAGAAATGCTAAAAATTCAATTATATTTAAGTCCAGGTCACTACAGGAACTCTAGTAAGATTTACAATAGAAAGTCCAAGAACAAATGTTTGACTGATTTAGAGAGAAGAAACTGTAATATAGGAAAAGTATAACAGACCTGCTTTGGGTTTCTTGCAAGGCGGAGCCTCATCTTCAGATGAAGAATCTTCACTGCTTGATTCAGGTGCAGCTGCTTTCACGGGGGCTGGTTTGACTGGAGCCTGTGGGAACATATGGAATGTGTGTCCCATGTGCACCAATACTGACCATATGACTGACTGGCAGTAGGTCAGCATTATTCATATTTATTATATCAGAATAAATCAAGTATGCAAGTATGACGTTTTGGCACACCTTGGTTGGTTGTTCATCCTCAGAATCAGACGAGCTGTCCTCACTGCTGCTGCTCTCCTGCTTTTTCTGAGCTGCACCTTTAGCAGTAGCAGCTTGTTTTGCTGCTGCTGCACCAGAAGTGGTTTCTGTTTAGTCAGAATTTGATAATAATCAAATTTAAATGCACAAAAGAGAACAAATAATTCAGTAAATTACCTTAAACATAAACACATTTTCTCCTACATGATACTACAAACACGGACCACCACATACTAACAAGAACTGTCAACTACCCAAAGGATTTTCAATAGGATGCTAGGGATTCATTAGAATATGCATCAATTTAATTTCATCTTACTGTTGCAGACCCACCCTCTAAGAAGACCACAGTTTAAATCTAACATACTGTCCTTTTAATGATGAAAATCAATGAAAGCTCCACAGGAAGATCTGGTAATGGCAAGGTAATGGACATACTTATAGCCGGGCTTTTTGCAGGTTGTTCATCTTCAGAGTCAGATTCCTCACTGCTGGAGCTGCTGTCTTTCTTCCTTGTGCTGCCTGCAGCAGGTGTGGCTGCAGCCTGCTTCACAGGAGCCTGTAGCAGAGCATACGTTGAGAGCTCAGAGACCTAAACACTGCAGCAACAAAAAGCTACAGTCATGTGTTTCCCTACCTTTGCAGGAGCCCTTTTCTCCTCCTCCTCAGACGAGTCACTGTCTTCACTGCTGCTGGATCCTGCCTTAGCAGATGCTGCTGCTGCTACCTTAGCAGATGCTGCTGCTACCTTAGCAGATGCTGATGCTACCTTAGCAGGAACTGCCTTAGGTGCTACAAAACACAAGGCTTTAGAATTAGGCTGTAAAAAAAAACAAAACAAAAAAAAAAAACACTCAGTGTTATTACCAGCAGCAGCTGCTTTGGTTGGTTTTGCAGCTGGTTCTTCCTCGCTGCTAGAGTCATCGCTGCTGGAGCTCTCTTTCGTGGTTTTGGCTTTTTTGGCCGAAGGACCGTTACTCTTAGCTGAAGACGGAGGAGCTTTTCTTTTCTTGGCCTCAGGGGACCTAGGAAGACCCATAGTGACAGCAAGGTGAGAAACTATCAGTGCCATTTAATGTGTCATGTACAATAGTATTCAAAAGTTTTAGGCCATGGGAGGATGGAAATAAAATCCATATAAAAATCCACTTATAAATGACTGGAAACATTAACTTTTATTGAGTATAAGCCTGTGCTTCTCTAGTTTTCTTTAGACACTTGGGGGAGGGTTTGCAATATATGGGTATATACCAAATGTATGCACAAATGTATGCACATTTGGTATATGGTATGTCTTCAACATTTTCACATAATCTGATTTCATAATGCTGATCTTAAGATGAATGGGTGGTATTTGAAATACCTTAATGTATAATACCTAATTATTAAGCCAAGTTGGTAATGCATTCAACATAACAGTAAACTCACTTTAACCAGAAATTGAAGATGTTGACGAGACTTTCTTCATTTTCATCTTGAGGGGTCTGTAGCAGAGAAAACACGATATTTACAACCATTTACAGCCATTTCAGTCACGCACATTTCCATGTGTTTACCAATTCAATTCTAAATCCCCAGCAGACAACACACGTTTATACAACAGCGATCAATTTAACTCTTTATGAAGTAAGTTTAGTCATTATTTAACAATAAACAACACTGTTCTTGTCCATCTTCCACACGTGCTTACGTCTCGGCCACGTTCAGAGCTACCTCCGTCTACGTCTGTGGACAAGACATTGCTCTCCTACAGCTGTGAAAAGCACGAAGTGAACATCTTACCACTTTTGTCTGCTTCAGAAATTGTTGCGCCGCCTTGGTGAACTTGTTATCCCGCAGGAATGAATACACACTTTTGTAAAGATCACTCGGCACTGCGTTCTTCTCCGCCATCTTTACCACGCTCTTTCTGGAAGGAAGTACACGAAACGCGGCGCGCAATGATGACGTTGGTGAACTTTTTAAGACCGAAGGAATCTGCTCCATTTAAACAACGGGATCTAACAAGTTTTGTAAGACATAAAAAATAAATGAATGAACAAATAAATAAAATACAAGAAATTTTATTTTATGTATTGATACGGAGACTATTTAAATTTTTTGCTGTATACCCCCCCCGCACATTTTAATAGATGTTTAATAATAAGATTTTCAGTTTTATCAGACGGAAAATATATTTGTGACACAGCAAAACTCAACGCATTCACCAACAACGGTCAGAATAACCCCTATAAATGTTTTTATTGAACATTGATGTTACATTACTTTTCAAAATCTTTGTTAAAATACTCGATCTTGCGGTGTTGGAAAACGTGTAGAAGTATTTCTCTATACCCGTCTACGGGTCAATGTGCTAGTTCATTTAGTTGCTGTAGGATCATAACTACAAGATTGGCTTTTAAAATACCACCAAACAACATAATTAATCGATGTATTTTTATTACTATCTTATATCTACTGCAAAAAGGCACCAATACATAGAGAACACCATCGTCATTATTATCATTATTATTTTTTATTATTATTACATTAGTTAGTTCAAAAACGTTTGTGCGTTTTATTTGTCGCATTTAGATTACGTCATCACTAAAGGCCTTTCGTGTCCCTCGTGTCGCACAGCGGTTGTCATTGGAGCTTAGAATGAAGAATCTGACAAAGAAATAGAAACAGCGAATTTAAAGTTGTGTTTTGAAGATTGTTTGGCTATAGTCATGCCTCGTTATGAGCTCGCTCTGATTGTGAAGACAATGCAGCGGCCTGAAACGGCAGCTCTTCTCCGGCGGACTGTGGAGACTCTAATGGAGCGTGGAGCTGTGGTGAGGAACCTGGAGAACCTGGGAGAAAGACTGTTACCCTACCAGATCACCAAACACGGTGAGAGGCATGCTAGAGGGGGTTACTTTATGGTGGACTTCCACGCTTCCCCTGACATCCTCCCGGCTTTATTAAATCACCTGCACCGTGACGTGGACGTGGTGAGGCCCACTGTGTTGAAGAAGGACGCCCAGGTTCCACGGAGCAACTGCTGCGGATCACAACAGTGACCTGGTGTAAGCAGGGCACACACAGTACAGCTGTAGCTGATGGATATAGCTCGTAGTTTTGTTTTTTCTAAAACACGTTTGACCACTCAGGACCAGGATTGTGTTTGCTTGTCATCTACAGAAACTCAACACTCCGTCAACCTTTGATCTATACTTGGATCAATGGTTGAGGCAACAAAGAATTATTTTTATTTTTTAAGACTTTTTCATAAAATTATTAGTATATTATGTTACTTTCCAAAAAATATTTTTATTAATTTTAAGCATAAAAAACACTGAGCTTTTGTAGGCCATTGTGTGTATTTTTGGAATTTTTTTATTTTTTAGGACGCTGATCAGTGGTTGACAGACCAAAACATGATAAAAGAGTTTTAATCCTAAAGAAACACATTGCTACCTATCTGGAGGTAAATTTGCATTTTTATCAACTTTGTTTCTGCAAAACAATTTGTGCATTCTTTCAGTTAAATTATCATTGATAGAAATCCAGTATCAGCTCTAAAATTGGCCTAATGCATTTTGTGTCAGATGCCAATACATTTAATGGAACTGAGTGTGTGTTTTGCTGAGTGTGCTTTCTTATTACACTAGTAATACATGTTCTTTTGTTTTACAGGGTTCAACACTCAGTTCCACATGCTGCATCTCACGGGGCTTCTGTCTTTTCATTAAGTCATAGATACTTGTAAGCAATTTTGATATTGTGTTATAATAATAAAAAAAAATTAAAGCTGCAAACTATATTCTTTTGATTTCCTGTCTTTTAGATGTTAGGTTGAAATAAAACTTTAAATTGTTTTCACCTTAAAAACTCCAGGTTGAAGTGCTTTCAAAAACTACAGTTTTGTCTGCTTTTAAAAAGTGTATTTAAGGTAAAGCACAAAAATATTTATTAATGTCAATTAAAACTTTTTTTGCTTTCAATATTACACCCAGTTACATTCTTTTGTATTTTAATTACAAAACATTCTCTATAATTGAGATTTGAGAACAACTTCTTAACAACAAACAAAAATGAACAAATTATAGAAATGACAGGCATTACACATTTAAAGTCACAAAAAGACTTTAATGTCCTTACTCATTTAAAAACACTCAGTGTACAGGCTTCTTTGACAATGATTTTATTAAAAGTTTGCTTTTTTTTTACTTGGTTCAAAATTGATATGCATTGGAATTTACTGGTTTAATTGTTTAAATTATTTTCGTTGTTGATGATGAATTAAATTAAATTTCCAGTCATTGTGTGTTGTTTATTGTTACATATGTATGGAATGTAACAAACTCTTTGGAAAACTAATATGACGTGATGTTCCTTGAGCTGTTGTCCACTTCAAAGAGAAAAGGAACAAAGAACACCACCGTAAAGTTTTAGGGCCGACTTAAGGTGACAAAGGAAGATATTAATTTCGAGGTATTAAATTGTCTTTATTTTTTACTTCATAAACTACGGCTTTAAAAGCCGTCCTTCGGCGCTGGATGCTGGTATCTGTGTACAGTATGTAACATTTCTAGAGCCTTTGGTTATTATACAAAGGAAGAGGGAGGCAGAGTCACGTGTGTGGCCGAGCAGTCGGCTGACAGTGAGGCATCATAAAGGCATCTACAGCCTCCACTGGCTGCATTGCAGAGCAGCGTTTCCTGTTCCTCAGAGCTCAACCGAAGATAAACACCACAGGCGAGCCCAACGAAAACGGCGCAGTCATGCTGTTTTTAGCTCTTTTTTTCGCGTCTGCAGGTAATGTTAAACACTAAATGTAGTGTGTCTGTGCTGGATTAAAACTAAACGTTGTCATGTAAAGTGAAAGAATACCGTAAAATTACATTTAGTAGCAATGTCATACGGGGAAACACGAAGTAACCCACTTTAGCTTTAGCTGTTTATTTAAACGACAAACGTAGGCTTTACAGTTGATTATGAAAACAGGCGCTAATCGCCCTTATTATTAAATATGTACCAAATGTATAAAATTGCATATTTAAATGTTCAGACAATAACAGTGTATCAGTGTCGGCTGCCTTGTTGTTGGGGCGTTAGCATGTTAGCTCAGCATGCTAACTACGTAACGTTACAACTTTTGTTTCGTGTCTGGGTTTAAATTTGAATAACAAGGAGAGAATTTAACAAATGGAAGTCGGTTTAAGAATGTGAATGTGTTAAATTCGCGGTGCTTTCATAAGAATAACCATTTACATTTTTCGGTGAAACTGTGACCCATTTTAAGCAGGTTAGTGTCCATTATTCGACTTTCATCTTCGACCCGTCGTTTAGAGGGGATTATTAAGAACATTTAAAAACATACTCACGTTAAAGCTGCCAACTGTCGTAAAGTTTGTAAAGTAAAACGGGGAAGACTAGCTGAATTTGGGTCATGCAGCTTTAGGGCGCAATACAAACTTGATAAATATGGAATATGTTAATTTAGAGAACATGTTTAATGTAACTTGGATAAGTATCCTCATATCTTTCCAAGGGACATGGGACGTGTGCATTCGATATAAATAATACTTTAGATAAATAGATAGATAGATAGATAAATAAGTAAGTAGATTTACTTTATTGATCCCGGGTTGGGAAATTACAGTATGGTATATTTAATAGAATATTTAAAAAAAGTAGTTCTAAAAATAATTCTCGGCAGGCTGCTGTTCTTAGAACACAAACCAGAAAATAAATTACATGTTCCCACAAATACTATATAAATAGTCAGCCTCCTCAAAAATGTATTAAAATTCTTGCCTGTTTTTGAAAACTCAACACATCTAGCAGGGGATAAACAAAGCAGTCCGACACAGAAACACAACTCAGTAATACTGCTGAAAAGGATAATGAAATGCAGTGCTCAAAGACATTTATGAAGTGTCTTTATTTACTGAATATTAGGGTTGTAACAGTATTTATTTAGTCTATTTTGATCAATGTTTTGTCAATATTATCAGTTGGTTTATGTACTAATTATGAACTTATGTAGATAAATGTTGAACCTTTCTTTTGTTGTGTGTTTAAAACAAGGTTAACCATAAACAGAGTTTCCGCATTCTGTCAGCTGACAAATAACTTTTTATAGGTCTATTGTTGTAACGTTTGACACTTTTCCAATCAAAAGAGAAAGTGTTCCAGTGCACCTAGTCCTAAAGTTTCCATTCTGAATTCACTGCCACAGATGAAAGGATTTGAGGATTTTTGTTGGTTTTAATGGGTCCCTGAAATATTGTAAAAGTTTCATTCAACCATCATGTGGCCATTAGGTAATTCATAAATCGTTGATGTGTGCATGTGTGGTGTGTTGACTTATTATCATGCCCCACTTACACAATCTTGCAATGCAAAAATGGAAAAGCACCTAACACCTTTAAGTGTTAATCATACAGTGGTGGTGAGATTTTTTTCATTTTACATACTTAACACAAAATATATTCACATTAAATCCTTGTGTGTGTACCTCTTGTCACATGATGATGACTGTCAATAAAGATTTTTGGTTTCACAACCACTTTTTAAAAATGAGGCAATAACAGTTTCCTTGCAGGCTGCTCATAAAAGATAATTTTTGTCAATGTTTTAACATCAGCAAGTCTTTAGTGTTTAGTGATTTTTATGGATGAGTTTGCTTGTTCTCTGTTAAAGGTTTATGGCCCAGTTTAGGCGACTGATGTCCTCCACTCTGTGTCCTAGAACAGCTTGTTATTGAGTCCGACTGCTCATGTGACCAGAGAAGAGAGTGTTTACGTACGCTGAGTCAAAGGGTCTCGTTCAAGTTGGTGCTTGAGCTTGTTGCTGTATAGAGCAGGTTCTTAGAGCTAATCTACTCTGGTACAAAAGTAAAAACATTTTCAACTAGGAATAAACGTTTGTGCTGACCAGAAAAACCGAAACAGCTGCAAAGGGAAGCTGTTGTTTCACTTCGCTAAGTGTTCAACCTTGAGAACAAAGTGTGAATTGACTTGAAACTTGTGTTGATTGTCAGGCTTCTCTCTTGAATATTTTAGGGAAGTTGATAACATTCATGGTTCCTCTTATGTTCACTTTGTTTTTGAAAACAAACCATTTATAACACTTTAATGTGCTGTATGCTGTAGCCTATGTGAGTAGAGACTCAAAGAGTAAACAGATGTTTTGCGTTTGTACTAGTTTTCTCTTTTAATTTTCGATGTAAACATGTATAAATTGAATTTACTCTGCAGCTGTTGCGACCCCCCTGCTGGGCACAGAGCAGTGTGCTCGTGGCCCCCCCTACTGGTGTCAGAATGTAAAAGCAGCGTCTCTGTGTGGAGCTGTGACTCACTGCCAGCAGAACGTGTGGAACAAGCCCCAAATGGTGAGATTATAATTTTTAAGTGTATGTAGTCAATAAAATTTACTTATTTGTTGGTGATGATTCAAACTCTTTTTATAACAGGCGTAGCACACACTCTCATCTGAAACGGTCTAATTATCTTTTTGTGTTTAATCCTGTCTTTAAACAAGTATTTCCTTTATTTTGTTTTCAGAAATCAGTGCCATGTGATCTGTGCAAAGAGGTGTTAATAGTGGTGGAACAGGAGCTAAAGGACAATGCCACTGAGGTAAGACTGACAAAAATATCAACTTCACTGTATTTCAAAAAACATTTGAAATGACCTGTTATATCTGTGATCTCAGGATATGATTCTTGGGTATTTGGAGAAAGCCTGTCAGCTCCTCCCTGACCCCAATCTGAGCGCAGAGTGCAAGGAGTTGGTGGACACTTACTTCCCCATCATCATAGGAATCATTCAAGGAGAACTGGTGAGCACCTTTAAGTCCTTAATAAAATATCATGTGTGTAATCTTCCCCCCGGCCCAAAACATTCAGAAACATAGTTAAAACACCTGTCATAATGGACATTTTTTAAGCAGACATTTAAAAATCTTACTGTGCTTGTCACATAAATCAAGTAAACAAACAGAAGTGGCTCTGAGCAAAGTGCAGTGAAGTCAGTGAGAGCTATTGATGAGGAAGACACTCTGAGTCTAAAAGAGAACAGAGCAGTCATTGTAAAAAAAAAAAAAAAAAAAAAACCCTGTGCTCGGGTGAACATTTGTAGGTTTCTTTATTTCAGCTGTCACCTGCTGCAGCCTCAGCAGGAGGAAGTAGAGTGGGGAAGCCATTTTAGATCACTTACAAGTATCACTGAATGCCACAGTTAATAAATTGGAAGTATAAATTTTACTACATCAGGTGCCATAGATATTAGATACACATCTGCCAAGATGCTGCTTTTCTCTCTTTTAATACTTGTGCTGGGAAAAAGCTGCAGTTACACTCTAGGTCATTTTCCTTACAAAAATGTAATGATTTTTAATTATGACAAAATGTAGGTAGAATAAAGAAGTGCTGCTACATTACAGCTTTATGTTTTGACGGTTTGAATGGGGGAATTCCTGTAGGGTTTATTTATTGTCTTTCCTATAATATGATGTTATATAAATTCATTATCTATCTGTGTTCTCAGGAGGATCCTGGTGTGGCCTGTGGTGCCATTGGACTTTGTCAGTCTCAGCAGGCAGCCATGGCAAAGGTTGAGGTCCGGCAGCAGGAGCAGCTCATGTCCAACGAAATCCCTCAGATTGATCTTTCCCACAGAGTTGCTCCATTCCTCCTCAATGTTCCTCAGCTGCTTTATCCTCAGGAGAAACCAAAACAGGAAGCTGCTCAGGTACACAATATTCACTTGCATTTAACAAACTTTTTTTAAAAATTTCTCTTACATAATCCAGGTCTTTTCTACCCTGTAGGGAGACAGTGTTGTATGCCAGGACTGTGTCAAGTTTTTGACTGATGCACAGTCTGAAGCCAAGACTAACAGCTCATTTGTTAACGATCTCATTGAGAAGATCGAGAGCCAATGTGACGACCTTGGCCCAGGCATGGCTGACCTTGTAAGTGTCTTTTTATTTCTGGTATTCTGATCACATAATTATTATTTACTCCAAATTGTAAAAACCTATTGTTTTTTTATTGCAGTGCAAGCAGTACGTCTCTCAGTACGCCCCGCTTCTCGTTGAGCAGCTCATGTCCATGGTGAGTCCAAAACCTGTCACTTTCTGTGATGACATAAGCTGCAGTATATGGACTGGAATATTCACAGATTTTATACCCAGTTTATTTAGCTGCTCAAAGGTAACAGGTCTAAACTTTGATGTCAGGCCTATACTCAATGCTGTTCTCTGTGCAAACTTTTTTTCATATCCTTCAATTCCTTACTTCATTTTCTTGTTTCTGTGTTTTCTTTTTTTCTTCCATCTCCTCCACCTCCTTGACTTTTTTTTTTTCTCTCGCTCTGTTTTGTTGTGCTCTGGGTTATGTGTGCTGCTCTGCAGGAACAGGTAGGTGTCTCTCTGTGTTCATCCTGTAGCTTCTTAACTACTAGCTCCTGCTGTCTGTGCTGTTCATTCTAACACAGTTGCCACCTTGCACTGCAGAGAGACTTTTTTGAAGATCAGAATGCTTGTTTGGCTGATGCTGGGTCACGTTAGTAGGTCTTGTCCTACACTGGTTATTAACATCACATAAACTGTCATTATGTTTAAAATATGATTCTAAGCTGAAGAATTTTAGAATTTTGAAGAATAATTTTATGCCAGCATGCCAACATCTTCCCTGTGTTTTGTACTCAAGACTGTTTTTGACTTGAAAAATGCATGGGTGGTGATGCTGTGGTGCTTGTCAGTTTGAAAACATGCCCTTTATTTTGAGCACATGTGGCATGGCTGTTTCTTTATTCTAAAAGAACTCTTTTTTCCCCTCTCCTCAGCAACCCAAAGAAATCTGTGTCAATGCTGGCTTCTGTGATGCTGTGAAGGAATCCATCCCCATGATGAAGCTGCAGGCTGCAAAGATGCTTCCTGCTGTTAAGCTTGTGCCTGCCACAAAAATGGAGTCTGCTAAGGTAAGAATGATTGAAGGGCAAAATGACTTCCTCACTGTTGTAGGTATAGAGCAAGGCTCACCACTCCTTTGAAACTGAGAGCTACTTCAAGGGCGCTTAGTAATAGAGGGCGAAGAGCTACTTGTTTGATACAGACTTCCTGAACAATGAAATAATAATTAGTTCTGGGACATACAATAGTAGACACTTCTTACCATTGTCATTGAAGCCATTTGTAAGTGTAAGTGAATGGAAAAAGCACAGAAACAGTACAACTTTTGCCATCTTGTTGATTAGTTTTATTTTGAGAACATACCCCACGGGCACCTTAAGTAGTCCATGGGGGCTACCAGTTGCCCCTGGGCACCACATTGGTGACCCCTGGTCTAGACATTTCACATGAGACATTTACTCCTTATGTTCCAGCCCCTGGTGCGGGTGCGTGATTCCCCGACGTGTGCCATCTGTGAGTTTGTGATGAAGCAGCTGGAGGCCATGCTGAAGGATCAGACTACAGAGGTGAGAAAGGTGTAAGAATAAATTCAAGTAAGATGATGGATTGAGTTTCTATGATTTATCTATATACAGTATGTTAGATGCCTATTTCTGTTTCTTCTGTTTGTCTTGAACTTGACTTGACTCTCTCTCTGTACCCACAACCTTCAAACAGAGTGACCGCAAGGCAAAATCTGGGCCAGCAATTAAGAAGAATTAAGAATAATTCTTGCTCTGTATAAAATCACTAAATAAACACTAGAAATAGTATGACAGTTTTTATCGGACCACTAAAAAGTGCACATTTTGAATGTGAAGCTGACTGGTGTTTGATTGTCAGGAGGAGGTGATTCAGACAGTGGAGAAGGTGTGCACCTACCTGCCCTCCACCCTCAGTGCCGAGTGTAAGGACCTGATTGAAACGTACGGCCAAGCCATCATTGAGCTGCTGGTGCAGGAGGCCGACCCCAAAACAGTCTGCAGTGTGTTGGCTCTCTGCAAGGAAGCTCATCGCGCTTTTATCCGTAAGTTTTCAGTCAACATGTGAATGCAATACATGCACTATTAATGTTTTGTTGTTGTTGTTGTTGACTGTAGCACAATTTACATCGAGGTGCAGATTGTGAAGATGTCATGATTGTTGTTGGCCTCCTATCAAATAAACTGTAGTAGTATTGATGTTTTCCAGTAGAGGGTGCTCTAAGATCTGTCATAGATTGACCATCTATAAAAGATCCTAGTTTTTGTGTCAAACATGGAGCAAACATTTGATCTGTGAATTTCGGACTTGTTTTCCAGCTGTTCTGGATCAAACCCGCTTCAAGGTTGGAGGTTACTGTGAGGTGTGCAAGACGGCTGTCGCCTACATCGATGAAATCCTGGAGAAGAATGCCACTGAAAAGCAGATCCAGGAGGCTGTGAGGAAAGTCTGCAGCTTCCTGCCTGACTCTGTACAGACGGAGGTGAGATTCACACCTCCAACCTTCATTCTGTCATCACATCTGCAGGAATCCACTGAGCATTGACCCTCTTGTTGTCCTTCTCAGTGCGACCAGCTGGTTGAACAGTATGAGCCAATGATGATTCAGCTGCTGCTCCAGATGCTTGACCCTGATTTTGTCTGCACGGTAAAAATAAAACCCCTTCATATTAACACCCAGAGAAAAGTAAATATTCTTAAAGAAACAATGACTGTGGCAGATATCTTTTACAGATCATGAAACAAAAGTATTGTTAAAACAACAGATTTCAACATATTTGACACCAAATCCCTGTTGCTAACTTCAGAATTGTTTTTTTTCATTCCATAGAAATTGGGAGCATGTTCTGAAGCACAACAGAGGCTGTTGGGAACAGAGCAGTGCAGCTGGGGACCTGCCTACTGGTGCAAGAACAGACTGACAGCAACTCAGTGCAACGTAAGTCTTAATTCATTTATCTCTTCATTTTTACCTCTTAGTATACGAGTGAACGCAGACTCTGACCAACTATGTTTGTGTGTTTGTAGGCTGTGGCTCACTGCAAACGCTTTGTGTGGGTATAGAAGATGGCCATCGCACACTGATGTGTAAGAGAACTAAAAAAAATTAAAAAGAAAATTGATAGTGCTGCTTCTCAGTTTTAATTTCTTGTCCATTTTTTCCTTTTAAAATGATTATTCCACTTGGTTTAAATCGATTCACTGGAAGAGCTTAACAGTGGGGGAGAGGAGGCAGAGAAGACCGTTTGTAAATATATGTATAATTAATTTTCAATTCCATGTAGCACATGCTTGGTGTCTGTCAGTACACTGATTTTAGGCTGAACATGTTGACAAAAAGTTTTCTGTTTGTTCATTTGCTGCCACTGACGAGTGTTTGAGACTCATTATTAGAATAGTTTGTGAAGAGAAATCGTATCAAAGTCTTCAGTTAGTGTAACGATTTTTTTTTTTTTTTTTTTAGTCCTTTAGACCTGATTTTCAGTTTTTTCATATTGGTTACCTCCAGTTGTTTGCACTCTGCCTGCTTAAAAAATCATTGTCTCTAATCGAACAGAAAAGCAGCTCAAAATGGTTTTAAATTCTCTGCCAACTGTCAGTTGATCTGTACATTTTTAACAATTAAAGTTTTCAAACATCTTTCCTTGGCTTTGAATTTGTATTAAAATGATTAAATGCGTTACAGTTCAGGACAATTACAATTGTAGCTAATAATAACACATTTTATTTCATAGGTACCCAAGGACACACAGTTAATGCAGAGATAATACAACATTTAAAAAACATTAAACATTAAAAAACATTAGCCAATCACTTACAAGGGGCAGCGACAAAGATTGTAAAATTTTTAATTTATGTCCACAGAACAAAACAGCTGAGCTGAAAATGTTTGGGCTAATAAGAATTTTTAAAGAAATTACTGATGATGTTGGATAATATTACATTTCGCTTGATGCAATAAAAATAGGACAGCAATAACATTTTGACATGATGTTGGAGGTTTACAGCTGCAAGTATTACAGTTAGCACTCCTAACTGAGCTGGAATTCTCATTTATTGCGTTTTCTAATTTTTCATGAATCCATATACTAGTTTAATTTGTGTTGTTTATGTCACGGGGTTAATTGCGTGCACATTAAAAATTCAATATATAGAATTTGCACTTGAAACCTAGTGGATGGATGTGATTGAAGATCTAAAATGTTAATAAAAAATATCATGTTCTCTATTTTATTTATTTTTGTACACACAGATACACACTTTTACATTAATAATTAAATGTACGCCATTTCCTTTCCCTGGTTTGCGCATGATTGGATAACGAGGCGCATCTGTGAAGTGGTAGTATTCCCGTCCCAGTGATGGTTGCAAAATGACGCTGTTAAGGCGGCCTGCACGCTGCCGAATTGCGGGGTGGGGAACCGTTTCTAAACAGCCGGTGTCAAACAGTACCCTGGTTGCTTCGGTCAGCGTGTTATTGACCTATACGAGATACTGCTTCGTTATTTGACCACTAAAGATGTGCACGAAGACCGTTTGGTTTGAGTGGTCCAAACATTTTAGGTATTGTAGGCTTTAGCCACGTGTGTTATTGAAGAAGCGGCTGGTCTGTGCGGAACGTTTGCGTCAAAGCGGTTCTTGCACTTTGTAGGGCATTGTAACAATGAGACACCCACGAAGAGGACGGCACGTTATTACCGAGGGTACAAATTTACACGTCTCAGTATTTAAGCGTGTGTGCCCGCCCGTGCACGTATGATTAAGTAAACCCATTCAGTTGTAGCAGCAGACCCATATCGCCATCATCTGTGCGGGTGGACTCCGCCAGGCCAAGAAGTCCGAACCATCTGGTTTCTGTAACGTGAATGACATCGTCCTGGCCGTTTTTGAGCTGCTCAAGTAAGAAAAGAAACATTTAAAGTTATTTTTGTCACCGGGAATGAAACTTTTGGACAGCATTTACAGTGTTGTTAAATGTTTACAGGACATCGGGACTGGGAAGAGCAAAGACGAGCTGGTAAATTACCCAGTCAGAGATGGTATCATCTGAGAGCATATATGTGGAATGTTTTATTTATTACATCTTGTGTTTCAGGCCGAAAGAAGAGGTTTAATGAAGCCGTTCCTCTCCTGATGATGGGGCCTTCTTGAATCCTGTGAGCACACATGGTTGTGAGTACATGATTTGTCCATCTTTACCACCTGAAGTGTTAAAATAAAGCTGCATTACTGTTGTAATCTGACTTGTATTGAAGTGTGTATTTATGGACTTTGTAAATGTGGAGTGTTTTTGCTATTAAAAGAGTCAAAAGTTATTTCATTCATTGTGAACGTATTGTGGTTGGTTTTTAAGAACTTTGTAAATGTTGTGGATGTTTTTTTTTAACTTAGCTTTTTACTTATAGCTTACTTTTTACTACTTAGTGTTTTACTGTAAAAAAAGAGGTTTTAAGCACAAATTATTCACTTGGAGTATGTTTTGGGGCATAAACTTGCATTTTGAGGTATTTATTGGACTTTTCTCTAACAGTAACACTAGTTTTACTTTTTGGTTCAATTTCATAAAATCACTAGTACACCATGGAAGTAATTGTAGTATTAAAACATGAATTTTTAGTAAAGAAATTAATTTTATTTACGTTTATTTGTATTTTATGACCACTTTCTCATTACTGCAATGAATCCAGGTTTGTGTGAAGATATGTTGTTATTGTAACAGATTGAGACAGATGTTTAGAACATTAAATGGACACTAACAGATGTTTTAAAGTAAATAAAATATTACTAATTAAATGTAATACAATACATTTAGCAGACACTTTTATGCAAAGCGACTTACAATTTGAGTCATTCAATCAACAAGAGACTTTTTTACTCTGGTTTTTGGGCTTTTTTTGGGCTTAGGTTTTAGTTTTTGGACTTGGATTGATGTCTCCAAAATACAAAAAGACAAATAATAAATAGTAATGATAAAAGTACAGTTATAGGTCACAGAATAAGAAGTATGTTTGATAATAACAGAAAAGTAGAGGAAAAATGGCCATTAGCCTAAGGGGATACATCTGACTGTGGTGACCTGGGTTGAATTCAGGCAAAGTAATTGTGACACACATAGAAAGTTTACATTAATTAGCCACAGCATTATGTTCAAACTGACTGCTGTGACTTTAATTCTTTCTCCAGATAAAACTTTAAAGGTCAGTGTTATGTCTTACCCAAGGCTTTAACTGCTAGGAGATAAATTAAACCTTCAACAGATTAGTAGAACTTTTGTTAAGTAGAATATTTTAGTACTCTTTACACCTCTAACTGTGAAATTGTGATTTTTTTTTTTTCTTAAATTTTACTACACACCTGTGTGATTTCCTTAGATTCTTCAGAGACTGAGCTGTATGGCACATGGTTACAACCAAACTCCAAAAACCATCATACCTGTTCAATTCAAAATATCACCAAAAACAAGCAAGAATATAGTCTTACTATCATGAAAAAATGTAAACAAAGGAATAAAAATAGCTAGAATTGCCTCAAAATGCAAATTTATGCCCCAAAACATGCCAAGAAGTAATTTATGCTAAAACAAAAAAAAAAACATTTTATCTGAATAATTCAAAATACCACCAACAATACCCTTACTATCATGAAAAAATGCAAAAAATAGAAAGTCCCAAAAATGCCTTAAAATGCAAGATTGTCCTAAAACATGCTGCCAAGTGAATATTTTGTTTAAATTTTTTGTTTTAAAAGTTTTTCGTCAAAACTTTTTAGTTTTTTTAAAAAAAAATCCTAAATATTCTAATATTATGAAAAACATGCAGGAAAAGATGTAATTTTAAAAAATAATTTTACAAAGATTTTTGTCAATGTTTTAGTTTTTGACCAGAAAATACATAAAAGTGCGTATTTTGACAGATAATTTAATAGAAAAAACAAAATGTTCTCTAAAATGCTAGATTAGGTCCTAAAAC